>NW_025534037.1:117500-295188 GCF_020615455.1 Coregonus clupeaformis
TGTGTGTCCAGTGTGTGTGTGTGTCTCAAGTGTGTATGTGTGTGTCCAGTGTGTGTGTGTGTGTCCTGTGTGTGTGTGTGAGTTTGTGTCCAGTGTGAGTGTGTCCAGCTGTGTGTGTGTGTGTGTCAAGGATGTGTCCACTGTGTGTGTCCAGTGTGTGTGTGTGTGTTCCAGTGTGTGTATCCAGTGTGTGTGTCAAGTGTGTGTGTTTTTTGTGTCCAGTGTGTGTGTGCGTTTGCATGTGTCCAGTGTGTATGTGTCTAATGTGTGTGTGTGTGTGTGTGTGTGTGTGTGTGTGTGTGTGTGTGTGTGTGTGCATTTGTATCACTCAATCACACATACACACACATAGTTACACACACACACAGCAATGCCACACACACACACACACACACACACACACACACACACACACACACACACACACACACACACAGTCAGCATATAACTTTGTGTGTGTCCAGTGTGTGTGTGTGTGTGTGTCCAGTGTGTGTGTGTGTCCAGTGTGTGTGTCCAATGCGTGTGTGTCCAGTGTGTGTGTGTGTGTGTGTGTGTGTCCAGTGTGTATGTGTGTGTCCAGTTTGTGTGTGTGTGTGTGTGTCCAGTGTGTGTGTGTCCATTGTGTGTGCCAAGTTTGTGTGTGTGTGTGTCCAGTGTCTGTGTGTCCAGTGTGTGTGTGTGTGTGTGTGTCAAGGATGTGTCTAATGTGTGTGTGTGTGTGTGTGTCCGTGTGTCCAGTGTGTGTGTGTGTGTGTGTGTGTGTGTACAGTGTGTGTGTGTGTGTGTCGAGTGTGTGTGTCCAGTTTGTGTGTGTGTGTGTCCAGTTTGTGTGTGTGTGTGTGTCCAGGGTGTGTGTGTCCATTGTGTGTGTCCAGTTTGTGTGTGTCCGTGTGTCCAGTGTGTGTGTGTCCAGTGTGTGTGTGTGTTTGTCCAGTGTGTGTGTGTGTGTCGAGTGTGTGTGTCCAGTGTGTGTGTGTGTGTGTGTGTGTGTCAAGTGTGTGTGTGTGTGTCAAGGATGTGTCCAATGTGAGTGTGTGTGTGTCTGTGTGTCAAGTGTGTGTGTGTGTTTATGTGTATGTGTGTCCAGTGTGTGTGTGTGTGTGTCCAGTGTGTGTGTGTGTGTGTCCAGTGTGTGTGTGTCCAGTGTGTGTGTGTGTGTGTGTGTGTGTGTCCAGTGTGTGTGTGTGAGTGTGTCCAGTGTGTGTGTGTCCAGTGTGTGTGTGTCCAGTGTGTGTGTGTGTGTGTGTGTGTGTGTGTGCGTTTGCATGTGTCCAGTGTGTATGTGTCAAGTGTGTGTGTGTGTGTGTCTGTCCAGTGTGTTCAGTGTCTGTGTGTCCAGTGTCTGTGTGTCCAGTGTGTGTCCTGTGTCTGTGTGTGTGTGTGTGTGTCCAGTGTCCACACACAAACACACACTGGACCGAACACACACACACACACACACTGGACACACACACACACACCACACTGGACACACACACTGGACACACACAAACACACACTGGAAACACACACACACAAACACACACTGGACCCACACACACACACACACTGGACACACAGACACACACACTGGACTCCACACACACACACACACACTTGACACACACACTGACACACACACCACACACACACACCTGCCACACACGCCACACAGTCTTTATATAACTTAGTCCAAGTGGTGGTCAGAATGTTTGTCTTAACTAGCCTGATAACTCCAACATGTCTGATATGAACATTGACATAAACCCTCTACATACTTGAGTTTCTCCAGTCTGCAGTGTGGATCCTCCAGTCCGACAGAGGAGCAGTCTGACTCCTGAGTCTCCTGGGTGATTGTAGCTCAGGTCCAGCCTCTCAGGTGTGAGGGTTTGACTTCAGAGCTGAGATCAGAGAAGCACAGCCTTCCTCTGTGACTAGACAGCCTGACAGCCTGCAAAGAGTCAAATCACATTAAAACCACACTGCTATTCTTTGGTGGTGAAAATAGCGGCAATATATTTTTACAACATATTCAGATATATCAGTGTCCTGAAACCTGACATATCTATTTATAAATGAATGTATCATTATTAACAATAACAAAATATTTTATAGTACGAATATTTGAGTAGACTGACCAGAGCAGTTTTAAAAAGCAGTATCAGTCAAAAGACAGACAGTGAGGTATCATATTTAGATTGTATTGAGTATACAGTCCACACCATCTCTATTTTGACAGTGAAACTGACATTTTAAATGTGGCTCTGTACTCCAGCATTTTGGATTTGAGATCAAATGTTTCATATAAGGTGACAGTATATAATGTCACCTTTTATTTGAGGGTATTATAATACATATCTGTTTCACCGTTTAGAAATGAAAGCACTTTATGTATCTAGTCCCCCCATTTGAAGAAGTCAAAAGTATTCTGACCATTTCACTTATGGTGTATTAAAGTAGTCAAAAGTTGAGTATTTGGTTGTAAACTCATTGGTTGCATTTGCAGGTTGTTTTGGTTGTGTTTTGGGTTATGTTTTGCCCGATAATAACTGAATGGTGGATGATGACTGGAGTAATTTTCTGTCTAAGTGAGTAGATAACATGTTTCTAAACACTACTAAATTAATCCTGATGATGTCATGATTAAGACAAATCATGAATGAATCATGAATAATAATGAGTGAGAAAGTTACAGGCTACCAAAACATGCTAACCTCTCACCATTACCAATAACAGAGGGGGTATGATCCTTGTTCCTCTGTAACTTTCTCATTCATCATCATTCATGATTTATTCATGATTATTCATAATCATAGTAGCATCCACATGAATCTAGAAGTGTTCAGAAACATCTTCTATTCTTACTGACAATACAAGTGAAGTGACTCCAAAATGACAGGACATTATTCACCATTCCGTTTCTATTGGGAAAAGCATCATCCAAAACACAACCAAGACAAACTGCAAATGCATTCAACAAGTTTGTAGAATCACAAGCTTGATGTAATCACTGTGGGTAAGGAATATGGGACCAAATACTAAACGTATGACTACTTTAATACAATATAAGTGAATATGTCCAAATTATTACAACTTTTTCAAATGGGAGAACAAGACACATTACGTGCTTTCATTTCTAAACGGTAAAATATATATATATGAATACCTTTAAATAAAAGGAGACATTCTGTACTGTTGCCTAATATGAAACATTCTATCTGAAATGCTAAATGCTGGAGTATAGCACCAAATGTAAAACTGTAAGCTTCACTGTCCAAACACATATGGTGTGGACTATGTGTGCCTGGTAAACACATGTGGATCTGGTGAACAGTTATCACTTGTTGACCAATTACAGGAATACTGACCTCAGAGTCTCCAGTTAACAGTGGGGATTCCCCAGTCCAGCAGAGAGAGCAGCTTCACTCCTGAATCCTTCAGGTCATTGTTACTCAGATCCAGCTCTCTCAGGTGTGAGGGGTTTGACCTCAGAGCTGAGACCAGAGAAGCACAGCCTTCCTCTGTGACTAGACAGATTGACAGCCTGCAAAGAGTCAAATCATATTAAAACCACACTACTATTCTTTGATATGAAAATATATTCTTTCAACAATTTCAGATACATCAGAGTCCTGAAACCTGCCATATCTATTCATATACAGTGGGGGAAAAAAGTATTTAGTCAGCCACCAATTGTGCAAGTTCTCCCACTTAAAAAGATGAGAGAGGCCTGTAATTTTCATCATAGGTACACGTCAGCTATGACAGACAAAAAATCCAGAAAATCACATTGTGGGATTTTTAATGAATTTATTTGCAAATTATGGTGGAAAATAAGTATTTGGTCAATAACAAAAGTTTCTCAATACTTTGTTATATACCCTTTGTTGGCAATGACACAGGTCAAACGTTTTCTGTAAGTCTTCACACACTGTTGCTGGTATTTTGGCCCATTCCTCCATGCAGATCTCCTCTAGAGCAGTGATGTTTAGGGGCTGTCGCTGGGCAACACGGACTTTCAACTCCCTCCAAAGATTTTCTATGGGGTTGAGATCTGGAGACTGGCTAGGCCAATCCAGGACCTTGAAATGCTTCTTACGAAGCCACTCCTTCATTGCCCGGGCGTTGTGTTTGGGATCATTGTCATGCTGAAAGACCCAGCCACGTTTCATTTTCAATGCCCTTGCTGATGGAAGGAGGTTTTCACTCAAAATCTCACAATACATGGCCCCATTCATTCTTTCCTTTACGGATCAGTCGTCCTGGTCCCTTTGCAGAAAACAGCCCCAAAGCATGATGTTTCCACCCCCATGCTTCACAGTAGGTATGGTGTTCTTTGGATGCAACTCAGCATTCTTTGTCCTCCAAACACGACGAGTTGGGTGTTTACCAAAAAGTTCTATTTTGGTTTCATCTGACCATATGACATTCTCCCAATCCTCTTCTGGATCATCCAAATGCACTCTAGCAAACTTAAGACAGGCCTGGACATGTACTGGCTTAACAGGGGACACGTCCGGCACTGCAGGATTTGAGTCCCTGGCGGCGAGTGTGTTACTGATGGTAGGCTTTGTTACTTTGGTCCCAGCTCTCTGCAGGTCATTCACTAGGTCCCCCCATGTGGTTCTGGGATTTTTGCTCACCGTTCTTGTGATCATTTTGACCCCACGGGGTGAGATCTTGCGTGGAGCCCCAGATCGATGGAGATTATCAGTGGTCTTGTATGTCTTCCATTTCCTAATAATTGCTCCCACAGTTGATTAATTCAAACCAAGCTGCTTACCTATTGCAGATTCAGTCTTCCCAGCCTGGTGCAGGTCTACAATTTTGTTTCTGGTGTCCTTTGACAGCTCTTTGGTCTTGGCCATAGTGGAGTTTGGAGTGTGACTGTTTGAGGTTGTGGAAAGGTGTCTTTTATACTGATAACAAGTTCAAACAGGTGCCATTAATACAGGTAACGAGTGGACTACAGAGGAGCCTCTTAATGAAGAAGTTACAGGTCTGTGAGAGCCAGAAATCTTGCTTGTTTGTAGGTGACCAAATACTTATTTTCCACCATAATTTGCAAATAAATTCATTAAAAATCCTACAATGTGATTTTCTGGAGAAAAAAATTCTCAATATGTCTGTCATAGTTGACGTGTACCTATGATGAAAATTACAGGCCTCTCTCATCTTTTTAAATGGGAGAACTTGCACAATTGGTGGCTGACTAAATAAAAAGTTTCCCCACTGTATGTATATATACACACTACTACCAGTCCAAAGTTTGAACACACCTACACATTCAAGGGTTTTTCTTTATTTTTACTATTTTATACATTGTAGAATAATAGTGAAGACATCAAAACTATGAAATAACACAAATGGAATCATGTAGTAACCAAAAAAGTGTTAAATTAATCCAAATATATTTTATATTTGAGATTCTTCAAACAGCCACCCTTTGCCTTGATGACAGCTTTGCACACTCTTGGCATTCTCTCAACCAGCTTCTTGAGGTAGTCACCTGGAATGCATTTCAATTAACAGGTGTGCCTTCTTAAAAGTTAATTTGTTGAATTTCTTTCCTTCTTAATGTGTTTGAGCCAATCAGTTGTGTTGTGACAAGGTAGGGGGTATACAGAAGATAGCCCTATTTGGTAAAAGACCAAGTCCATATTATGGCAAGAACAGCTCAAATAAGCAAAGAGAAATGACAGTCCATCATTACTTTAAGACATGACGGCCAGTCAATACGGAACATTTCAACAACTTTGAAAGTTTCTTCAAGTGCAGTCGCAAAAAACATCAAGCGCTATGATGAAACTGGCTCTCATGAGGACCGCCACAGGAATGGAAGATCCAAAGTTACCTCTGCTGCAGAGGATAAGTTCATCAGAGTTACCAGCCTCAGAAATTGCAGCCCAAATAAATTCTTCACAGAGTTCAAGTCACAGACACATCTCAACATCAACTGTTCAGAGGTGACTGTGTGAATCAGGCTTTCGTGGTCGAATTGCTGCAAAGAAACCACTACTAAAGGACACCAATAATAAGAAGAGACTTGCTTGGGCCAAGAATCACGAGCAATGGACATTACACAGGTGGACATTTGTCCTTTGGCCTGGAGTCCAAATTTGAGATTTTTGGTTCCAACCGCCGTGTCTTTGTGAGAAGTGGTGTGGGTGAACGGATGATCTCGGCATGTGTAGTTCCCACCGTAAAGCATGGAGGAGGAGGTGTTATGGTGTGGGGGTGCTTTGCTGGTGACACTGTCTGTGATTTATTTAGAATTCAAGGCACACTTAACCAGCATGGCTACCACAGCATTCTGCAGCGATACGCCATCCCATCTGGTTTGGGCTTAGTGGGACTATCATTTATTTTTCAACAGAACAATGACCCAACACACTTCCAGACTGTGTAAGGAGAGGGATTGAGTGCTGCATCAGATGACCTGGCCTCCATAATCACCCGACCTCAACCCAATTGAGATGGTTTGGGATGAGTCGGACGGCAGAGTGAAGGAAAAGCAGCCAACAAGTGCTCAGCATATGTGGAAACTCCTTCAAGACTGTTGGAAAAGCATTCCAGGTGAAGCTGGTTGAGAGAATGCCAAGAGTGTGCAAAACTGTCATCAAGACAAAGGGTGGCTATTTGAAGAATTTCAAATATAAAATATTTTTTTCATTTGTTTAACACTTTTTTGGTTACTACATTATTCCATATGTGTTATTTCATAGTTTTGATGTCTTCACTATTATTCTACAATGGAAAAAATAGTAAAAATAAAGACAAACCCTTGAATGAGTAGATGTGTCCAAACTTTTGACCTGGTACTGTATATACATTAATTAATGTATCCTTATTAACAGTAGATAACATGTTTCTAAACACTACTAAATTAATCATTGTGTGTGTGTGTGTGTGTGTCCAATGAGTGTGTGTTCATTGAGTGATACAGGAATACTGACCTCAGAGTCTCCAGTTTACAGTGGGGATTCCCCAGTCCAGCAGAGAGCAGCTTCCTCCCTGAATCCTTCAGGTCATTGTTACTCAGATCCAGCTCTCTCAGGTGTGAGGGGTTTGACTTCAGAGCTGAGACCAGAGAAGCACAGCCTTCCTCTGTGACTAGACAGCCTGACAGCCTGCAAAGAGTCAAATCATATTAAAACCACACTGCTATTCTTTGGTGTTGAGTAATTTTCTTTCTGTGAGTAGATAACATGTTTCTAAACACTACTAAAGTAATCCTGATGATGCCATGATTAATACAAATCATCAATGAATCATGAATAATAATGAGTGAGAAAGTTACAGAGGCTACAACAAAACATGCTAACCTCTCACCATTACCAATAACAGAGGGGGTATGATCCTTGTTCCTCTGTAACTGTAAATGACTAAAATGTAAATGTATATAATGTCACCTTTTATTTTAGGGTATTTTAATACATATCTGTTTCAACATTTAGAAATGAAAGCACTTTATGTATCTAGTCCCCCTATTTGAAGAAGTCATAAGTATACTGACCATTTCACTTATAGTGTATTAAAGTAGTAAAAAGTTGAGTATTTGGTTGTAAACTCATTGGTTGCATTTGCAGTTTGTTTTGGTTGTGTTTTGGGTTATGTTTTGCCCTATAGTAACTGAATGGTGGATGATGACTGGAGTAATTTTCTGTCTAAGTGAGTAGATAACATGTTTCTAAACATTACTAAATTAATCCTAATGATGCCATGATTGAGAAAGATCATGAATGAATCATTAATAATAATGAGTGAGAAAGTTACAGAGGCTACAACAAAACATGCTAACCTCTCACCATTAACATCAAATAAAAGGTGACATTCTATAATGAAACATTCAATCTGAAATCCAAAATGCTGGAGCATAGCACCAAATTTAAAACTGTAAGCTTCACTGTCCAAACACATATGGTGTGGACTATGTGTGCCTGGTAAACACATGTGGATCTGGTGAACAGTTATCACGTGTTGACCAACTACAGGAATACTGACCTCAGAGTCTCCAGTTTACAGTGGGGATTCCCCAGTCCAGCAGAGAGCAGCTTCACTCCTGTATCCTTCATGACATTGTTACTCAGGTCCAGCTCTCTCAGGTGTGAGGGGTTTGACTTCAGAGCTGAGACCAGAGAAGCACAGCCTTCTTCTGTGAGTCCACAGAATGACAACCTGCAAAGAGATCATCATGATTTCACAAACACACTGTTAATTTAACACCAGTAGTGTAGAAGGACAATGACAGATGCATTTGGTTTATTCTCTTAAACAACATATAGATTCATCTTCCATCTCCTAGAATTGTATGGTCATATTGTTATACTAATGTGAACACCAATGCACTGATTCAGTATGTTTTTCAATTTAATATTATTTATTATATACATATTATAGTACATATATTTCTCTAAACTGAATATTTCTTCCTGATGATTAGTACTTAAATGTCATTTTATGTACTCACAGAGCAGCTCTGGAGGCTTTGACCACTGGGCAGCCTCAGAAGACCTTCCTCTGATCTGGAGTATTTATTCGGGTCAAACACATCCAGCTCCTTTTCTGAAGTCAGCAACACAAAGACCAGAGCTGACCACTGTGCAGGTGACAATTTGGCTTCTGAGAGACTTCCTGATCTCATGTAGCTTTGGATCTCCTCCACTAGAGAATGGTCATTCAGTTCATTCAGACAGTGGAACAGATTGATGCACCTCTCTGGAGAGGATTCTCCCTGATCTTCTCCTTGATGTACTTGACTGTTTCTTTATGGCTCTGTGAGCTGCTTCTTGTCTTTGTCAGTAGACCTCGTAAGTGCTTCTGATTGGACTCCAGTGAGAGGCCCAGAAGGAAGCGGAGGAAAAGGTCAAGGTTTCTGTCTCACTTCGTAAGGCTTTATCCACAGCACTCTTGTAGACAGTATCTTCAGTAACTTGCAGTTCGGCCATTAGATTCTCATTGTTGTTGATGAATGAGAGGAACACAAATACAGCAGCCAGAAACTCCTGAATGCTCAGATGCACGAAGCAGTACACCTTGTCCTGGTACAGCCCACATTCCTCTTTAAAGATCTGTGTGCACAACCCTGAGTACACTGAGGCTGCATTGACATCAATGCCAGCCTCTTTCAGGTCTTCTTCATAGAAAATCAGATTGCCCTTCACAAGCTGTTGAAAAGCCAGTTTTCCCAGTGACAGAATGCTCTCTTTATTCCAGTGTGGACCTGTCTCTTCTTTCCCAATATACTTTTCATTCTTCTGTTTGGTATGAAACACCACAAGGTGTGAGTACATCTCAGTCAGAGTCTTGGGCATCTCTTCTCTCTGGTCTGTACTCAACATGTGTTCAAGGACTGTTGCAGAAATCCAACAGAAGACTGGAATGTGGCACATGATGTGGAGGCTCCTTGATGTCTTTATGTGTGAGATGATTCTGCTGGCCAGGTCCTCATCACTGAATCTCTTCCTGAAGTACTCCTCCTTCTGTGGGTCATTGAACCCTCGTACCTCTGTCACCTGGTCAACACACGCTGAAGGGATTTTATTGGCTGCTGCAGGTCGGGTAGTTATCCAGAGGAGAGCAGAGGGGAAGCAGATTTCCCTTGATGAGATTTGTCAGGAGAACATCCACTGAGGTTGACTCTGTGATGTCACAACAGATCTTGTTCTTCTGGAAGTCTAGGGGCAGTCGGCACTCATCCAGACCATCAAAGATGAACAGAACTTTGTACTTGTCGTAGTTGGAGATTCTTGATTCTTTGGTTTCCATTGAGAAGTGATTGAGAAGTTTAATCAAAGTGTGTTTTCCCGTTCATCAAATTCAGCTCCCGAAAAGGGAATGAAAATACAAATTGGACATCCTGATTTGCTTTTTCCTTCAGCCCAGTCCAGAATGAACTTCTGCACAGAGACTGTTTTTCCAATGCCAGCGACTCCCTTTGTCAGCACAGTTCTGATGAGTTTGTCTTGTCCAGTTAAGGGTTTGAAGATGTCGTTACATTTGACTGCAGTCTCTGGTCTTGCTTGTTTCCTGGTTGTTGTCTCAATCTGTCTCAGCTCATGTTCATTATTGACCTCTCCTGTTCCACCCTCTGTGATGTAGAGCTCTGTGTAGATCTTATTGAGAAGTGTTGGGTTTCCTTGTTTAGCGATCCCCTCAAATACACATTGAAACTTCTTCTTTAGATTAGATTTGAGTTCACGTTGGCAAATCACAGCAAGCTCATCTGAATGAAGAAATAACACAGAGGATATTAATATTACGTCTGTTTTAAAGCCTACAGTATTCTAGGACTGTTATGACATTTTAAATTATAATAATTTATTCGCTTAACTGACTGTATAAATGTTTTCATAATGCATTACAGACTGGTGTGACTGATTATATTATTATTGTCTCTCTCTCTCTCTCTCTCTCTCTCTCTCTCTCTCTCTCTCTCTCTCTCTCTCTCTCTCTCTCTCTCTCTCTCTCTCTCTCTCTCTCTCTCTCTCACAACACAACACAACACAACACAACACAACACAACACAACACAGTCTTCTGCTACTTGATGAGGTCACTAGGTGTTGTGTTAAGGCTGCTACAATATCATTACAAAGCTAATTTAGCTGTACTTTAGCTACAGCCTTTAAATGTTTGTTCTAAAACAGCATTCAACATGAGGGCAGACAGCTCTTACTTTTCTCCAGTGTGTCAGCAAGCTCCTTCTGGTTCATTTTCCTCAGGACGTGCAGTGTGATCTTCAGAGCCCCCTCTCTGGCACTGCTCTCCTGCTTCTCATCTTCAGCATCCACCACTTCCTTATCCTGCTTCTGACTCTCAAAGCCTTCTGGGAGTTCTGGACTAAGAATCCTCTTGAACATCTTCAGCTCGTTTTTCACAAATGTCATAATATTCTCTTCAAGCAACTGAAATAAATCAAGTAAATAAGTTAAGCAAGAGACTAAATGCTTTCTCATTAACACATGAATGAATGATTGACAGATCAACTTTACTTGAGGTAAACAAAAACAAATGTACATAACAGGACCACATACACTGAATATGGAGGCCAGGTCTGTTTGATGACTCTGGGAAGACTGACCACTGAGAATCTCTGACTCTGATATCTCCTGTTGGTTTCTGTGGACAAAACATGAGATTACATCTCCTCATCCAGGGAGTACACACACACTCACATCACACACACACACACACACACACACACACACACACACACACACACACACACACACACAGGAGGGGAATGTAGTGTTTGTTTAATATTGTTTCAGGACTATGAAAATGGAAAAAAGGTTTAGCCTATGGATTATGAAAACAACAAAAATAAATGGGAAAATGGGAGAGGAAATGACTAGAGACAGTGTTGTTTAACTCACTGACCATGACCCATGAGTTCTTCTTACCTTTGTTCAGTAGAAAAGTCTCCCTCTCTAAAGGATATAGGTAGACGCATAGACCCGATATTTGACATTTTAGTCATTTAGCAGATGTTCTTATCCAGGACTGGTTTCCCAAAAGCATCTTAAGGCTAAGTTCATCGTTAGAATCTTCCTAGGAGCATCATAGATGCTTTTTGCCCTCCAGCATTACTTTATACACAGAAGATCTCCAGTAAACATAGAATCACATGGTTTATCCGTCTCTTTGTGACCGCAGATAAATTCAGAACAAAGTTGAGTACAAATACAAAGTTACCAATGTCTTTGCAATTGATTCAAACAAGGGACCTATACAAATTTGTTTCAAATGAAAACCGAGATGACTGCACTAAAATATAAACAGTAGGCTATAGGCCTATTTCAATCATATTGGAATATATTCAATGTTCAATTAATTGAGTTTTATTTTGCTACTTGTAGACTTCGGTCTGTAATTTGTCTCAATATATTTCATGATGTGTAGCCTAACATGTGAACAATGATGTGCCAAATCTGTGATTTAGAATAAGGCGCCTCAATATTTGCAGCCGTAGGTGGTAATATCTCTCTAGGAGCTGATCCGTCATCAGTATTGTGAAATAATTCTAATGTTAAGGAAAGATTTGAATGGAGAAAGCTGATCCGAGAGCAGCGCTCCCCTTCTTTTGATCCTATCAGTATCGATACATGCTCCACCGGACGTGATACCTTGTCATTCTGCTGATCCAGTTTCTGCTGGTCTGCCTGCGGATCTGGAACTCTGACCTGTTCACCGGACGTGCGACCTTGTCCCGAACCTGCTGTCTCGACCTCTGAATGCTCGGCTATGAAAAGCCAACTGACATTTACTCCTGAGGTGCTGACCTGTTGCACCCTCTATAACAACTGTGATTATTATTTGACCCTGTTGGTCATCTATGAACATTTGAAAATCTTGAAGAACGATCTGGCCTTAATGGCCATATCCTCTTATAATCTCCCCCCAGCACAGCCAGAAGAGGACTGGGAACCCCTCAAAGCCTGGTTCCTCTCTAGGTTTCTTCCTAGGTTTTCGCCTTTCTAGGGAGTTTTTCCTAGCCACCGTGCTTCTACATCTGCATTGCTTGCTCTTTGGGGTTTTAGACTGGGTTTCTATATAAGCACTTTGTGACAACTGCTGATGTAAAAAAATTATTCTGGGAACGCATATGAAGCAGACCAGGCCAGGGTTTAGGGTTTGAGAAGTCAATGAGAGGTAAAAATGACTTCCTTAGTTGTTAATTTTGAAAATGTTCTGTCTTAAGTAGTTTAACACACTGACAAATGTTCATGTTAGTCATAAACAACTTTATATCGAAGGTGTGCCTTTGATTTGACGGCCTGCACATGTGCAGTTCAACACAAGACGACCATTAGACCCAATGACGTATTTCTGCGCATGAGCTTCAAATCAAATCAAATTGTATTTCTCACATGCGCCGAATACAACAGTGGTACACTTTACCGTGAAATGCTTACTTAAGAGCCCTTTCCCAACAATGCAGAGTTAAAAAGTAACAAGAATTAGCTAAATAAAAAAGGAAATAGTAACATAATAAAATTTCAATAATGATCATAATAAAATAACAATAAGGGGTACCAGGTAGTTGAGGTAATATGTACATGTAGTAGGGGTAAAAGTGACTAGGCAATCAGGATAGAGATTACATCTCCTCATCTGGGGAGTGCACACACACACACTCACTGACAGACACACACACACACACACACAGGGAGGGAATGTTGTGTTTGTTTAATATTGTTTCAGGACTATGAAAATTGAAAAAGATTTAGCCTATGGATTATGAAAACAACAAAGAAATGGGAAAATGGGAGTGGAGAAATGACTAGAGACAGTGTTGTTTAACTCACTGACCATGACCCATGAGTTCTTACCGTTGTTCAGTAGAAAAAGGCTCCCCTCCCAAAACGCTATATATCCATTTTCAGAAATGTTGGTAAATTAGCTTTTATAGTTTAAAGAAATTATGAAAGAGATTGGTGTGTTTTTTCACTATCTAATCATGGTATGGGGTTGTTCAATGACAGACATGTATTTGTTTAAAATCTATCACTTGATGGTTTCATTTCAGAGAGACAAATAATCATGTTTTTTTGCACAATGCTATATATCTGCCTCACTCTCAGAGAAATAAGTGCCTCACTCTCAGAGAAATAAGTAGTATTGCTAGGTTTTAGACAGTAATAATATATATCTGCCTCACTCTCAGAGAAATAAGTAGTATTGCTAGGTTTTAGACAGTAATAATATATATCTGCCTCACTCTCAGAGAAATAGGTAGTACTGCTAAGTTTTACATAGTCAAATGTGACCGATCAGCTCAATTTTATGTAGCAAAATTTGAAATTTGTGTTTTTTACATTGGATAAAAGTAGTGACTCAGCTAGAAAAAGATATATCATACACTACAGTTGAGGAACAATGGGAAAGTAATTCTGCTTTGAAAGATGATAAACTTGTAACCTCACTTTTGAGAAAATGGCCTTTGAATGTTTTGGTTCTACCTACTGGAGAGCTCTTCTTTATCTACAGTGGTATTACTTTGGCAGATAATGTCACATATCTAAATAAATAGTATATATATATATATATATATATATATATATATATATATATATATATATATATATATATATATATATATATATATATATATATATAGTTAACTAAATGTATGGTGTTTTAGTTTATGTCAGTTTCATTGTTTTTTATGCTATAAATTGTTAAGTTATGGTTGTAAGTGGTAAAATGAACTAGAAAATGTCATATTTTGCAATTCTGAGTAATTACTACTTTAGTAAGGATATACTTTATTCAGTACTACTGCAGTTACTAAATAATTCCAATAGATGGCAGCATAAGTCCACGATTGACATTTCAGAAGGTTAGTTTAGTTTCTCCCTGGATACACCACCACTCCCCCTCACAGGAAAACTCCTGCACACGCTTTTTACTGTCCTTTCACACTGCTAACGCAAGAGGAACGACTGAAAAAGCATTTAACAGATTACTGTGAAATAATATAATGATGATTCATGTTTATTATTAGCTGTTTTTATGCTCATGTTTTGAAATTCTACTTCATTACTATAACGATTATCAATAAGGCTGAACATTAATTTAGTCACGTCTGGTTGAGAAAAACGTATTTTCCTGGTACATTCATTGTCAGATTCATCAACCAGCAGCGAGCCTTCTAGCACAAGCGAGGGGCATGTTGAGGTACATTTGCTAACCGGGAGGGTTGCATTATGTAATTTATTGGCGGGCTGGAAGACGCACTCTTGTCTTATCTATTCCGAGGTTGTTTAATCGATATATTAGATATTTTTAAATGCATGTATACTAGGGTTGAGGTTGGAGCATCTGACTAGTGATTATTTACCTGGGGTTCAACACCTGCTATAGTCACTATTTAATTGCTCTTCCAAAAGCATCACAGGCCTAATACGAGATATATAGCTAACTAAAGTAATGAGTGACCATTTTAGAAAATCATGGGACATATAATATTTGGTTGCATGCTATTTTATGTCAATCATATTGCTGCTTGTAGCCTATAACTGATGCTTTGTGGTCTTATACTGCAATCTATTGGAAATATTTAGCAATTAAAAGTTATTAATTCACATACAGACATTGGTGAGGCAGCTGAGAAATAAAGTGTATTAGATCAGTCTCAAACCTGCCCCACGCCAATTGCTGGACTTTCACACAGAGGTTACTAGGTCACCCAATTCAAACCACATTTGAAAAATAAAACAAATGTGTCTTATTTATCAAGTGTTCTGTTTTGCAATTATACATATAATAAAATAACAACAAAATAATCAAAAACGCTATTTAATACTATAATTGTATTTACTAAGATAATATTATTACTAAAATAGTTTCTAAAAGTGTTCTAGGCTACCCCTACCCTAGAATTAGGGGTTAGGGTTACGGCTAAAATAGGTTATAAGTAGGGTAAGAGTTTCTGTATAGCACTTTGTGACATCTGCTGGTGTAAAAAGAGCTTTATAAATACATTTGATTGATTGTTAGGTTTAGGGTTTATATGGCAAAAAACAGTATGGGTTTATGGCACTCTTGCTCCTCCTTGTGGCCGTATGTGGGTACTATATAACTCACTCATTACATTTACATCATTTAGCAGATGCTCTTATCCAGAGCGACTTACAGTTAGTGAGTGCATACATTATGTATTTATTTTTTCATACAGGCCCACAGTGGGAAGCGAACCCACGGGTCTCCCGGTTGCTGCCGGCTACAACAACAAGGATCTCTAGTGGCACCTTAGACCACTGCACCACTCGGGAGACCTGACACTTCATGACACTTGCTAGGCTCATAATTTGAGGTAGCAACTGTGTCAGATCTACAAATCCATTAGCTAGACCACCCGATTAGACAACAATCACACCATTATATCCATTTGGTTTGCAACTCAGTGAACCTGTGCAGCATTCGTAACCTTGTTAATAATAAGTTACCTGAGGTAATCCTACAGGGTTAACGCTCACCAAGTAGCCGTAACCTTGGTAATAATAAATTACCTGAGGTAAACCTACAGGGTTAACGCTCACCAAGTAGCCGTAACCTTGGTAATAATAAGTTACCTGAGGTAAACCTACAGGGTTAACGCTCACCAAGTAGCCGTAACCTTGTTAATAATACATTACTTGAGGTAAACCTACAGGGTTAACACTCACCAAGTAGCCGTAACCTTGGTAATAATAAGTTACCTGAGGTAAACCTACAGGGTTAACGCTAACCTTGTTAATAATAAATTACCTGAGGTAAACCTACAGGGTTAACGCTCACCAAGTAGCCAGTAACCTTGTTAATAATCAGTTACCTGAGGTAAACCTACAGGGTTAACGCTCACCAAGTAGCCGTAACCTTGTTAATAATCAGTTACCTGAGGTAAACCAACAGGGTTAACGCTCACCAAGTAGCCGTAACCTTGGTAATAATAAGTTACCTGAGGTAAACCTACAGGGTTAACGCTCACCAAGTAGCCGTAACCTTGTTAATAATGGAGTTACCTGAGGTAAACCTACAGGGTTAATGCAGGCAGGTCTCATTGATAACAATAGTGAAGCTGGCATTGTGACGCAGAACAATGGGCTGGGAATAGACGTTCTGAAGGCGAGTCGGTGCCACGGAGCTCAATAGAACTAATAGGAGCTGGTAGGGTGAAAAAATACCCTAAAATAAGGCCTGTTTTTTCGCAATTACATCATAACCAGGGACAGAAGGTAATATTATGAAACTGGGCTCCATGGCGGATGCAATGAACTAATTTTATCAGAAATAAACGTTGTAAAAAATGTCACTTGAGGCGCCCGAAAATAATATTCAAAAGTTCAGTCCTTGGACACAGAGGGAATAAACACTAAAGTTACCGTCCATCTAGTGAAGAGAGGAGAACCGGACAGAGGGATGGTAGGTAGCCAGCATCCGTCAACGAGAGAGGGAGAAGCCCTCCACGGTATTTAACAGGTGGAAGAAACAACCAGGGAGCTCCATCGGTCCACAAGAAATGCAGGCAGCCGGTGATGATGTAGTGGTAGCTAGGATAACTAGGATGCTGCTGGTAAAGAGTAGCTAGCTTAGCTAGCTGTACCCGACTAGCTTGGATAGCTAGCAGGTCGTTCGTCTGTCCTCGAGGATGATGACGAACCCGTTGAACCACACAATTAAACAAGACTAGCGAGTGAAAAGGATCTGGCTACACTCATACTGTCACTGACCATTAAGCAAAAAAGCAAATTGAACAATAAACTTCGGTGTCTCAACACTGTAACAAACTCCGTCGTTATTCTCCAACATCACCTCAGACCACTCTGCGCGTAACTGGACAATATGCTTGGCGCCAAACCGTACGTGGACGCGGACAGTTCTGTACGGGGACGCGGACAGTTTCAGAACGCGGACATGAGCACTGCCACACAATAAACTAAAAGCAGTCTTTAAAGTCATTAGTAATATTCTTTTTTTATTATGTCAAACAAAAATTATTATTTTTTTAAAACAATATTTTGAGATCTGGGCCCATATCCACAAAGCGTCTCAGAGTAGAAAATTGGTGCAGGGCCCCCCTCCTCTCTCTCCCAGACAGACTCATTTTAGACCACTAACCCCTAAACAGAGATACAGCATGTTGGCAGGGCCCCCTCCTCTCTCTCCCCAGAGAGACTCATTTTAGACCACTAACCCCTAAACAGAGATACAGCATGTTGGTTGTGGTTAACACAGTGACAACTAATTCTTGAATGTACATCTGCCGCACTCTCAGAAAAATAAGTAGCACTGCTAGGTTTTACACAGTCAAATGTAACAAATAACTACATTTTTTATAAAGAACTGTACACATGATACATTTGTAACATCAATATATATATATATTTTTAAATAAATCCAGTAATATGAGATCTGTATGTCAAACATTTACCTTTGAATTTAGCAGATGTTTTTGTCCAGGGCCTGGTATCCCAAAAGCATCTTAAGGCTAAGTTCATCATTAGAATCTATCTAGTTTATTGATAGATCCTTCGTAGGAGCATTGTTAAATCTCTGAGCTGTTCCCCAAAACCATCGTTATTAACGTTGCACTTGAAAACGCTCATATTCTAACACCTGCCTCAGACCACTTGTAGAACAGCCAAGTGCGTCGTTAGATGCTTTTTTGCCGTCCCGCGTCACTTTATACACAGAAGATCTCCGCTAAACATAGAATCACATGGTTTATCCGTCTCTCTGTGACCGCAGATAAATTCAGAACAAAGTTGAATACAAATAAAAAGTTGCCAATGTCTTTGCAATTGATTCAAACAAGGGACGTATAACAATTTGCTTCAAATGAAAACCGAGATAACTGCATTACAATATAAACAGTAGGCTATAGGCCTATTTCAATCATATTGAAATATATTCAATGTTCAATATATTTAGTTATATGTTGCTACTTGTAGGCTACTGTCTGTAATTTGTCTCAATATATTTCATGATGTGTAGCCTAACGTGCCCAATGATGTGCCGAATCTGTGATTTAGTGCATTTTTATTGTGTAAGCATTAGAATAAACTACCTCAATATTTGCAGCCGTAGGTAGTAATATCTTTCTAGAAGCTGATCCGTGGTCAGTATTGTGAAATAATTATAATTATAAGGAACGATTTGAATGGAGAAAACTGATCCGAGAGCAGTGCTCCCTTTCTTTCGATCCTATCAGTATCGATACATGCTCCACCGGACGTGATACCTTGTCGTGCTGCTGATCCAGTTTCTACTGGTCTGCCTGCGGATCTGGAACTCTGACCTGTTCACCGGACGTGCGACCTTGTCCCGAACCTGTTGTTTCGACCCTCTCTCTCTCTCTCTCCCTCTCCTTCTCTCTCTCTACAACACCTGCTCTCTTGACCTCTGAATGCTTGGCTATGAACAGCCAACTGACATTTACTCCTGAGGTGCTAACGTGTTGCACCCTCTATAACCACTGTGATTATTATTTGACCCTGCTGGTCATCTATGAACATTTGAACATCTTGAAGAATGATCTGGCCTTAATGGCCATGTACTGTTATAATCTCCTCTCAGCACAGCCAGAAGATGACTGGCCACCCCTCAAAGCCTGGTTCCTCTCTAGGTTTCTTCCTAGGTTCCTGCCTTTCTAGGGAGTTTTTCCTAGCCACCGTGCTTCTACATCTGCATTGCTTGCTCTTTGTGGTTTTAGACTGGGTTTCTATATAAACTCTATGTGACAACTGCTGATGTAAAAAATGTATTCTGGGAATACATATGAAGCAGACCAGGCCAGGGTTTGGGGATTGAGAAGTCAATGAGAGGTAAAAATGACTTCCTTAGTTGTTAATTTTGAAAATGTTCTGTCTTAAGTAGTTTAACAAACTGACACATTTTCATGTTAGTCATAAACAACTTTATATCGAAAAAGTGCCTTTGATTTGACGGCCTGCACATGTGCAGTTCGGCACAAGACGACCATTAGACCCAATGACGTATTTCTGCGCATGAGCTTCTCACATGCGCCGAATACAACAGTGGTACACTTTACCGTGAAATGCTTACTTACGAGCCCTTTCCCAACAATGCAGAGTTAAAAAGTCACAAAAATTATCTAAATAAAAAAGGAAATAGTAACATAATAAAATAACAATAAGGTAGTTGAGGTAATTTAGGAAATATGTACATGTACGTAGGGGTAAAATGACTAGGCAATCAGGATAGAGATTACATCTCCTCTTCCAGGGAGAGCACACACTCACTGACACACACACACACACTCACTGACAGACACACACACACACACACACAGGGAATGTTGTGTTTGTTTAATATTGTTTCAGGACTATGAAAATGGAAAAAAGGTTTAGCCTATGGATTATGAAAACAACAAAAATAAATGGGAAAATGGGAGAGGAGAAATGACTAGAGACAGTGTTGTTTAACTCACTGACCATGACCCATGAGTTCTTCTTACCTTTGCTCAGTAGAAGAGTCTCCATCTCTAAAGTTTAGAGGTATATTCATAGACCGGTCACTCTTCATGGACACACAGCTGGGGATAGGGGAGGCTGGTCTCTCCTGCTTGATTGGACTTCAACACAACAGCGACAAACATTACATCTCTCATCTACTCTGAGCTCAGATGGGGAAACATGAGTTTCATTCCAAAACGCTATATATCCATTTTCAGAAATGTTGGTCAATTTGCTTTTATTGTTTAAAGAAATGATGTAAGAGATTGGTGTGTTTTTTCAGTAGCTAATCATGGCATGGGATTGTTCAATGACAAACATGTATTTGTTTAAAATCTATCACTTTTTCAGAGAGACAAATTATCATGTTATTTGCAAAAATGCTACATATCTGCCTCACTCTCAGAGAAATAAGTAGTACTGCTAGGTTTACACAGCAATAATATATATCTGCCTCACTCTCAGAGAAATAAGTAGTACTGCTAGGTTTAACACAGTAATAATATATATATCTGCCTCACTCTCTGAGAAATAAGTAGTACTGCTAGGTTTTACACAGTCAAATGTGGCCGACCGGCTCGATTCTTATTATCTTACTTATTTAGCAACATTTGAAATTGTGTGTTTTACATTGGATAAAAGTAGAGACTCAGCTTGAAAACGGTATATGTCACTGTCACGATCGTCGTTAAGAGAGGAGGACCAAGGCGCAGCGTGATGAACGAACATGTTTATTTATCATTAGCGATAAACACGGACAGTAAACAAAAACAACAACGACTACGTAACGTCCTAGGTAACATAGACCAACACGGAACAGAACCCACAAACACAAAGGGAAAAACAGACAGTTTAAATATGTCTCCCAATCAGAGACAACCAGCCACAGCTGACACTCGTTGCCTCTGATTGGGAGTCACTCAGGCCAACATAGAAATAAACAAACTAGAAAGAACACACCCTGGCTCAACATATAGAGCCCCAGAGCCAGGGTGTTACAGTCACCCATCTAAATAAAGAGCATATATAAATATATAGTTAACTAAATGTATGGTGCTTTTGGTTTATGTCAGTTTCATTGTTTGTTATGCTATAAATTGTTATTTTATGGTTGTAAGTGGTAAAATTAACTAATTAATTAATTACTACTTTAGTAAGGATATACTTTATTCAGTACTACTGCAGTTACTAAATAATTCCAATAGATGGCAGCATAAGACCACGAATGACATTTCAGAAGGTTAGTTTAGTTTTCTCCCTGGATACACCACCACTCCCCCTCACAGGAAAACTCCTGCACACGCTTTTTACTGTCCCTTTCCACACTGCTAACGCAAGAGGAACGACTGAAAAAGCATTTAACAGATTACTGTGAAGTAATATAATGATGATTCATGTTTATTATTAGCTGTTTTTATGCTCATGTTTTGAAATTATACTTCATTACTATAACGATGATCAATAAGCCTGAACATTAATTTAGTCACCTCTGGTCGAGAAAAACGTGTTTACCTAGTACATTCATTGTCAGATTCATCAACCAGCAGCGAGCACTCTGCCTTCTAGCACAAGCGAGGGGCATGTTGAGGTACATTTGCTAACCGGGAGGGTTGCATGATGTAATTTATTGGCGGGCTGGAAGACACACTCTTCTCTTATCTATTCCGAGGTTGTTTAATCGTAATATTAGATATTTCAAAATGCATGTATACTAGGGTTGAGGTTGGAGCATCGACTAGTGATTATTTACCAGGGGTTCAACACCGGCTATAGTCACTATTTAATTGCTCTTCCAAAAGCATCACAGGCCTAATATGAGATATATAGCTAACTAAAGTAATGAGTGACCATTTTAGAAAATCATGGGACATATAGTATTTGGTTGCATGCTATTTTATGTCAATCATATTGCTGCTTGTAGCCTATAACTGATGCTTCGTTGTCTTATGCTGCCATATATTGGAAATATTTAGCAAATCAAAGTTATTAATTCACGTACAGACATTGGTGAGGCAGCTGAGAAATAAAGTGTATTAGATCAGTCTCAAACCTGCCCCACACCAATTGCTGGACTTTCACACAGAGGTTACTAGGTCACCCAGTTCAAACCACATTTGAAAAATAAAACAAAAGTGTCTTATTTATCAAGTGTTCTGTCTTGCAATAATAAATATCATAAAATAACTAATAACAAAAAAAAAGCAAAATGTTTTACAGGTTTTGATTAACAAAAAATAGAAAATGCTATTTAGTACTATAATTGTATTTACTAAGATAATATTATTACTAAAATAGTTTCTAAAAGTGTTCTAGGCTACCCTACCCTAGAATTAGGGTTAAGGTTAAGGCTAAAATAGGTTATAACTAGGGTTAGGGGTTAGGGTTAAGGCTAAAATAGAATTAGGGTTAAGGGTTAAGGTTAAAATACATTATACCTAGGGTTGATGCTAAAATAGGTTAGACCTAGGGTTGAGGCTAAAATACGTTATACCTAGGGTTAGAGTTTCTGTATTGCACTTTGTGACATCTGCTGAAGTACAAATGGCTTTATAAATACTTTTGATTGATTGATTGTTAGGTTTACTATTTTTAAGGCAAAAAACAGTATGGGTTTATAGCTCTCTTGCTCCTCCTTGTGGCCGTATGTGGGTACTATATACCTATTTCATGACACTTGCTAGGCTCATAATCTGAGGTAGCAACTGCGTCAGATCTACAAATCCATTAGCTAGACCACCCGATTAGACAACAATCACCCCATTATACCCATCTGGTTTGCAACTCAGTGAACCTGCGCAGCATTCGCTCAATTTGATGCCTGAACAAAGGTTTCGATACATATCAAATTACCCAGCAGCCATTTAGGAAACAACAAATGCGTCAAAGAAAAATGGTTATTTCTTAACTAAAAATGTCTTCTGGCTGTTTAAATCAGCCACATCTTGAAAAAGAGGACAGGGACATGTGTTTTGTTTAGGTTGTACACCCTTTTCTGAAAACAAATATGGTTAACCATGACCAGAAACGGTTTAACGTTTGATGGATATCCGCCAGCCATCGCTTACATGTTCGGTGAACACAACGTGTACTCAGGGGAGCTGTAACCCTCTCACCAAGTATCAATAACCTTGATAATAATAAGTTACTTGAGGTAAGCCTACAGTGTTAACTATATACATGCTGTCCTTAATCAAAAAACAAATTGAACAATAAACTCCGGCATCTCAACACTGAAACGAACTCTGTCGTTATTACCCAAGATCACTTCAGCCCACTCTGCTCCTAACTGGACAATATCCTGGCGCCACACCGGACGTTGTGGACGACACCGGACGACAGTTCTGTACGGGGACGCGGGCAGTTCCAGAACGCGGACATGAGCAGAGCAACACAATAAACCAAACCCAGTCTTTACAGTGGCTTACATTAATAATATTCATTTTTTTATTTTTTATATGTAAAACAAACATTCAAAGTTTTGAGATCTGGGCCCATATCCACAAAGTCTCAGAGTAGAAAATTGGTCTTGATGAGAATAAATACATTTTACTCTTATGGGTATAAATTAAAGCTATGCATGAAGTCTCTAGTCCCACCTAGTCGGGCAGATATTTAGGACACCTCATGAGCTGTCCTAACCAGTTAAGAGTTAACAGCAGGTGTCTTGATAATACTATAGAATAATGCAGTGAGTCAGTGGTTCCTGCACCACATGTAATTGCTTTGGAGTAGTTCAAAATAATATTTTTATATTTCTATATGATCAATCCAGAAATAATATAGACCTACATGCAACAGTATGTTTTGTGTTTTTGGCAATGATTTATGTATAATAATTATGTATAAGTGATACCATTAATGTCTGCATAGCATGTTGTCTTCATTTTGGCATATTAACTCATGCTTATTTCTGAAGATTAACTCAGGTTTTCGCCCAGCGTCTAAGGAGTTTGAGCTGTGGCAGGAGATGGACCTATGGCAGAAAGGTGGCTGGTTCGAATCCCGGTCCGGGCGCTGGAAAAACAGGCGGGCTTGATCTGACCACCTTTTGTTGATCAGAACTCTAGAGGTTCTTCTTCACTAAACCCAACAATATATCTAACTTTTAGTGGTTCCATATATTAAGGAAGTGATAGAAGCCTTTTTGGTGTTATAAGGAACCTTCTTTTCTAAGTGTATAATAAACACAATTATTTAATTACCTACGTCATGTTTTTTCAAGTTATCCCTTTGGAGCGCAACATCACGTTGTTAAAAAATACTTCTAATTTGGGCATGGCTATAAAATGGCCAATTGAAGGCATCTAGGGCGAAATATGTGTTAGATGAAAATGAACATTGTATGCAACGTTGTAGGCAACATTATTGACAAGGGACCCTGATGCCTACGATGCCAAAGCTATTTAGAGTTGTTAAACGGGTGTGAAGAGTGTGTTGGTATAACGGTAATATTGTCAAAATTCCGCTTGTAACAACCATCAGAATTGGTTAAAGAAATATGCATTCCATTATATTAGGCAATAATGAAGAGTAGGCAAAGTGGTCGTGTCGTATTAAAATTCTATCAAATGTCTTCCATTGCAACGAGTCCAGTCAGGATGCTGCAGAACCCCTGCAGTACCTCCGCTGACCCCGGATTGAGAACTCCTGATTTAGCAGATGCTCTTATCCAGAGCGATTTACGATAGCTCTTAAGATAGCTATTTATTTTAGAAATATACTTAACAAATTCTTCATAAAATTGTTATCTCACCTCTTAGCTTTGGTGTGATGTTCCCCAGAGAGATGCATTTTAGAGGCAGGGCCCCCCTCCTCTCTCTCCCCCAGAGAGACTCATTTTAGAGGCAGGGCCCCCTCCTCTCTCTCCCCAGAGAGACTCATTTTAGAGGCAGGGCCCCCTCTCTCTCTCCCCAGAGAGACTCATTTTAGACCACTGACCCCTAAACAGAGATGCAGCATGTTGGTTGTGGTGAACACAGTGACAACTAATTATAGAATGTCCATTGTTCTCTTTTACTCATGATCTCTTAGAAATAAAACATTTACTAACAGACATATCGAAACAGTCAGGCTATTTAATGCAATCACATGAACATCTGGTTGTGACATCTCTTCTCCATGGTAACTGTCAATAATAATAATGAGTCACTGTTTGTTAAGGTAGTTATAGACAGTGCAGCAACACAAGGCCATGTCTCACACTTATTTGTATTCATTAAAAGTCGGCCATTTGTTGTCTTTCAATCTGAGAATGTAGACAGAAGGGCTAAAACGGGCATGATTGATCTGAAGGGAAATCATTTCCATAAAGAGTTGTCAAGAAAGCAAGAACAGACTGGCCATCAGGCTAGTCAACTCCTTCAGACAAAGTTAATTCATAAACAACAACAGTTTTCTTGATGCAGGAAAATGGGGATATGTTTAGGAACCAACAAATTATAATTGTGTTAATGAACGAATGAGCATTACTGTTTTAAATCTTTGTGATACGCCAAATACAACTACTGTATTGACTACTAGGATTCTGAAATGTAAATGGTGTTTTGTCTCTGCTGTTCTTTTACTGTATAGCCGGGTTGTTGGAGTTATTAAATTATTTTAATAATACTAGTTACGTGTGTCTTGTACGTGTGCACTTTCCGTACAAAGACAATTTTGCAGCAAAAAAAAACTAAGAAAATGTTTAGATAAATAAAAACCCTTGAAATAATAATTCATTCATTCACTCCAAACTGTCCTGAATGACACATCTGCAGTACTGATCCTGACCACAAGGGGGGGGCTGTAATGCAGAGGAACTTTGTGAGTTCCATAAAGTGTGTGTGTGTGACATTCATACAGATGTGTGTGTGTGTGTGTTACACTCTAGACGTGACATTGTTTACGATGCTGACAGATGGATCTATAATGAGGTACAGAATACATATCTAGTTGAACCAACCACAGATGGATCTATAATAGGTACAGAATACATATCTAGCTGAACCAACCACAGATGGATCTATAATGAGGTACAGAATACATATCTAGCTGAACCAACCACATATGGATCTGTAATGAGGTACAGAATACATATCTAGCTGAACCAACCACAGATGGATCTAGTAATGAGTACAGAATACATATCTAGTTAGAACCAACCACAGATGGATCTATAATGAGGTACATAATACATATATAGCTAAACCAACCACAGATGGATCTATAATGAGGTACAGAATACATATCTAGTTGAACCAACCACAGATGGATCTATAATGAGATACAGAATACATATCTAGTTGAACCAACCACAGATGGATCTATAATGAGGTACAGAATAGATATCTAGCTGAACCAACCACAGATGGATCTATAATGAGGTACAGAATACATATCTAGTTGAACCAACCACAGATGGATCTATAATGAGGTACAGAATACATATCTAGTTTAACCAACCACAGATGGATCTATAATGAGGTACAGCATACATATCTAGCTGAACCAACCACAGATGGATCTATAATGAGGTACAGCAAACATATCTAGTTGAACCAACCACAGATGGATCTATAATGAGGTACAGAATACATATCTAGCTGAACCAACCACAGATGGATCTATAATGAGGTACAGAATACATATCTAGCTGACCCAACCACAGATGGATCTATAATGAGGTACAGAATACATATCTAGTTGAACCAACCACAGATGGATATATAATGAGGTATATAATACATATCTAGCTGAACCAACCACAGATGGATCTATAATGAGGTACAGCAAACATATCTGGTTGAACCAACCATAGAACCAATGAAAGCTCTTGTGTGTCGATATCTTCACTAGTTGTTCCTGGCATCAAACCAGTAAACAATCAGGATCAATTGAACTTCGATACCCACCTGGATCCCTTCTGCTGGAAACATGCAACAAGATACACACACAAACACTAAATATTTCAACAGAAATCAAGGGGTACATTTAAATGTGGTCATGGAAAAACAAGGTCTGAAAAGTGGTTTCTAAAAACAAAATAAAAAGTAAGGAACAAGTTGTTTTTATCACATTGAATATTAACTTTGTAGTAGAGTGGAGTTGCTTGTTAAAAATCATACAGATCACTATTCATCCAAACAACATCCAGTCCTTGCCACAGTGCTGCTGCTTGGAGCTAGGGTTGGGTTAGTGATAGAGTTGGGTTAGGGTTAGGGATAGAGTTGGGTTAGGGTTAGGGTTAGGGATAGGGTTGGGTTAGGGTTAGGGTTAGGGATTGAGTTGGGTTAGGGATTGAGTTGGGTTAGGGTTAGGGATAGAGTTGGGTTAGGGATTGAGTTGGGTTAGGGGGGTTGAGAGAGATCCTACCAGGGATTATTTATGTATGATGTTGGTAGAATGTATACATTGGGATAGGGTAGTAAGGATCCTACCAGGGATTATTTATGTATGATGTTGGTAGAATGTATACATTGGGATAGTAGTAAGGATCCTACAAGGGATTATGTATGTATGATGTTAGTAGAATGTATACATTGGGATAGTAGTAAGGATCCTACCAGGGATTATTTATGTATGATGTTGGTAGAATGTATACATTGGGATACTAGTAAGGATCCTACCAGGGATTATTTATGTATGATGTTGGTAGAATGTATACATTGGGATAGTTGTAAGGATCCTACCAGGGATTATTTATGTATGATGTTGGTAGAATGTATACATTGGGATAGTAGAAGGATCCTACCAGGGATTATTTATGTATGATGTTGGTAGAATGTATACATTGGGATAGTAGTAAGGATCCTACAAGGGATTATTTATGTATGATGTTGGTAGAATGTATACATTGGGATAGTAGTAAGGATCCTACCAGGGATTATTTATGTATGATGTTGGTAGAATGTATACATTGGGATAGTAGTAAGGGATCCTAACAGGGATTATTTATGTATGATGTTGGTAGAATGTATACATTGGGATAGTAGTAAGGATCCTACCAGGGATTATTTATGTATGATGTTGGTAGAATGTTTACATTGGGATAGTAGTAAGGATCCTACCAGGGATTATTTATGTATGACTTTGGTAGAATGTATCAATTGGGATAGTAGTAAGGATCCTACCAGGGATTATTTATGTATGATGTTGGTAGAATGTATACATTGGGATAGTAGTAAGGATCCTACCAGGGATTATTTATGTATGATGTTGGTAGAATGTTTACATTGGGATAGTAGTAAGGATCCTACCAGGGATTATTTATGTATGACTTTGGTAGAATGTATCAATTGGGATAGTAGTAAGGATCCTACCAGGGATTATTTATGTATGATGTTGGTAGAATGTATACATTGGGATAGTAGTAAGGATCCTACCAGGGATTATTTATGTATGATGTTGGTAGAATGTATACATTGGGATAGTAGTAAGGATCCTACAAGGGATTATGTATGTATGATGTTAGTAGAATGTATACATTGGGATAGTAGTAAGGATCCTACCAGGGATTATTTATGTATGATGTTGGTAGAATGTATACATTGGGATAGTAGTAAGGATCCTACCAGGGATTATTTATGTATGATGTTGGTAGAATGTATACATTGGGATACTAGTAAGGATCCTACCAGGGATTATTTATGTATGATGTTGGTGGAATGTATACATTGGGATAGTTGTAAGGATCCTACCAGGGATTATTTAGTGTATGATGTTGGTAGAATGTATACATTGGGATAGTAGTAAGGATCCTACCAGGATTATTTATGTATGATGTTGGTAGAATGTATGGAAATTGGGATAGTAGTAAGGGATCCTACAAGGATTATTTATGTATGATGTTGGTAGAATGTATACATTGGGATAGTAGTAAGGATCCTACCAGGGATTATTTATGTATGATGTTGGTAGAATGTATACATTGGGATAGTAGTAAGGATCCTAACAGGGATTATTTATGTATGATGTTGGTAGAATGTATACATTGGGATAGTAGTAAGGATCCTACCAGGGATTATTTATGTATGATGTTGGTAGAATGTTTACATTGGGATAGTAGTAAGGATCCTACCAGGGATTATTTATGTATGACTTTGGTAGAATGTATCAATTGGGATAGTAGTAAGGGATCCTACCAGGGATTAGTTATGATGATGTTGGTAGAATGTATACATTGGGATAGTAGTAAGGATCCTACCAGGGATTATTTATGTATGATGTTGGTAGAATGTATACATTGGGATAGTAGTAGATCCTACCAGGGATTTTTATGTATGACTTTGGTAGAAAGTATACATTGGAATAGTAGTAAAGGATCCTACCAGGGATTATTTTATGTATGATGTTGGTAGAATGTATACATTGGGATAGTAGTAAGGATCCTACCAGGGGATTATTTATGTATGATGTTGGTAGAATGTATACATTGGGACTGTAGTAAGGATCCTACCAGGGATTATTTATGTATGATGTTGGTAGAATGTATACATTGGGATAGTAGTAAGGATCCTACCAGGGATTATTTATGTATGATGTTGGTAGAATGTATACATTGGGATAGTAGTAAGAGGCCGGTGGGTAAATTACTAAGATTCAAGCCTCCCGTCAGTTAGGGGAGATTTGTTTCTTTATTGTGTGTTTAGTTGTACCTTTACCTTCCTGTAGTTGGCCATTTGGAAGGATTCTGTATGTAGGAATGGTCTAATATCACTCCCAATGTTTTCTCCCAAGGGAGGTAATGAACGGGGGGTGTCAATTTTGACCGCTACTTTTTGAGAAAACAAGTATTACTTGTTAAACAAAATCATTCTCTGAGCAAATGTATTAGTATAAAATCATTTAATTTACAATTTTTTGAGCATACAATATAGCTCAGTATTTGAATTATTTATTTTATACAGTCATTTTTGCTCATCTTTATCAATGAGTGTCAATAATTTGGGACCCCACTTTATGGTTCAAAGTTAGAGATATGTTGAAACTGGGTCCCTCATAATGATTCTACATTTTATAGTATGCCATGGCCATTACTGGCCAATGGTTAAACTACTGTTATGTTAATGATATACATGGTGTTGTGCCACTAGACTTTGACCAGATATTATGTGCATCCAAAGATCAACTGTACCTAGAACACAGATACAGAGCCACTTGTCATCAGGAAGGTGCTCTCTCAGCACAACGGAAAATATCTCAATGACTTGACATGTTCTGGTTGTGAATACAGGCTACAAGGTAAGAATCTTCCAAGGGATTATTTTTTTTATTTTTTTTATTTCACCTTTATTTAACCAGGTAAGCCAGTTGAGAACAGGTTCTCATTTACAACTGCGACCTGGCCAAGACAAAGCAAAGTAGTGCAACAAAAACAACACAGAGTTACATATGGGGTAAAAAAAAAAAAAAGTCAGAGATACAACAGAAAATATATATACAGTGTGTGCAAATGTAGCAAGTTATGGAGGTAAGGCAATAAATAGGCTATAGTGCAGAAATAATTACAATAGTATTAACACTGGAATGCTAGATGTGCAAGAGATTATTGCAAATAGAGATACTGGGGGTGCAAAAGAGCAAATTAAATAACAATATAGGGATGAGGTAGTTGGGTGGGCTAATTTCAGATGGGGTGTGTACAGGTGCAGTGATCGGTAAGGTGCTCTGACAACTGATGCTTAAAGTTATTGAGGAGATAGAGAGTCTCCAGCTTCAGAGATTTTTGCAATTCGTTCCAGTCATTGGCAGCAGAGAACTGGAAGGAATGGCGGCCAAAGGAGGTGTTGGCTTTGGGAATGACCAGTGAGATATGCCTGCTGGAGCGCAGACTACGGGTGGGTGCTGCTATGGTGACCAATGAGCTAAGATAAGGCGGGATTTGCCTAGCAGTGATTTATCGATGGCCTGGAGCCAGTGGGGTTTTGACAGACGAACATGTAGTGAGGACCAGCCAACAAGAGCGTACAGGTCACAGTGGTGGGTAGTGTATGGGGCTTTGGAGACAAAACGGATGGCACTGTGATAGACTACATCCAATTTGCTGAGTAGAGTGTTGGAGGCTATTTTATAAATGACACGCGAAGTCAAGGATCGGTAGGATAGTCAGTTTGACGAGGGCATGTTTGGCAGCATGAGTGAAGGAGGCTTTGTTGCGAAATAGGAGCCGATTCTAGATTTAACTTTGGATTGGAGATTCTTTATGTGAGTCTGGAAGTTGAGTTTACAGTCTAACCAGACACCTAGATATTTGTAGTTGTCCACATACTCTAGGTCAGACCCGTCGAGAGTGGTGATTCTAGTCGGGTGGGCGGGTGCTAGCAGCGTTCGATTGAAAAGCATGCATTTAGTTTTACTAGTGTTTAAGAGCAGTTGAAGGCTACTGAAGGATTGTTGTATGGCATTGAAGCTCGTTTGGAGGTTTGTTAACACAGTGTCCAATGAAGGGCCAGATGTATACAAAATGGTGTCGTCTGCGTAGAGGTGGATCTGAGAGTCACCAGCAGCAAGAGAGCGACATCATTGATATACACGGAGAAAAGTGTCGGCCCAAGAATTGAACCCTGTGGCACCCCCATAGAGACTGCCATAGGTCCAGACAACAGGCCCTCCGATTTGACACACTGAACTCTATCTGAGAAGTAGTTGGTGAACCAGGCGAGGCAGTCATTTGAGAAACCAAGGCTATTTAGTCTGCTAATAAGAATGCGGTGGTTGACAGAGTCGAAAGCCTTGGCCAGGTCGATGAAGACGGCTGCACAGTACTGTCTATTATCAATCGCGGTTATAATATCGTTTAGGACCTTGAGCGTGGCTGAAGTGCACCCGTGACCAGCTCGGAAACCAGATTGCATAGCGGAGAGGTACGGTGGTATTCGAAATGGTCGATGATCTGTTTATTAACTTGGCTTTCGAATACTTTGAAAGGCAGGGCAGGATGGATATAGGTCTGTAGCAGTTTGGATCTAGAGTGTCACCCCCTTTGAAGAGGGGGATGACCGCGGCAGCTTTCAATCTGGGGATCTCAGGCGTTATGAAAGAGAGGTTGAACAGACTAGTAATAGGGGTTGCGACAATTTAGCGGCTAGTTTTAGGAAGAAAGGGTCCAGATTGTCTAGCCCAGCTGATTTGTGGGGTCCAGATTTTGCAGCGCTTTCAAAACATCAGCTGTCTGAATTTGTGTGAAGGAGAAGCGGGGGGGCATGGGCAAGTTGCAGCAGAGGGTGCAGAGTTGGTGGCCGGGTTAGTGGTAGCCAGATGGAAAGCATGGCCAGCTGTAGCAAAATGCTTGTTGAAATTCTCGATTATTGTAGATTTATCGGTGGTGATAGTGTTTCCTAGCCTCAGTGCAGTGGGCAGCTGGGAGGAAGTGCTCTTATTCTCCATGGACTTTAGAGTGTCCCAAAACTTTTTTGGAGTTAGTGCTACAGGATGCAAATTTCTGTTTGAAAAAAGTTAGCCTTTGCTTTCCTGACTGCTTGTGTATATTGGTTCCTAACTTCCCTGAAAAGTTGCATATCGCGGGGGCTATTTGATGCTAATGCTGTACGCCACAGGATGTTTTTGTGCTGGTCAAGGGCAGTCAAGTCTGAGGAGAACCAGGGGCTATATCGGTTCTTAGTTCTGTATTTCTGGATTATTGTAGAGTGTGTAGGGAAATTAAATATATGGTGTTATTATAGTATAGAGAATGACAGTAAAACACTCCAGATCTAACAGTCCATTTCACCTGGGACAGGTACGTGACAGTTCAATCATACAAAATGGCGCTAACTGGGCGTAGGCAAGTCAAATTCAAAAACATATTGTTCATATCTCGTATTATAGGATTCGTATATTCGATTCGTTATATTTTATAATTTGTAAAATGTTATGTATCATAGTTCTAAATCATCTTTCAGAATATCAGAACATTTGTTGTTTTCTAAATTACAATGAGCTCCTGCTTCCTGTGTAATTTGGTATGAAACCTGAACGTATTTTTCTTAACATTGATATTATGAATTAAATTAAATAATATCATAATTATAGCAGACCTGTTGAACAAAGCAACACACTAGAATGAGTGGAATTATTACAAGAGAAAGTGAGACATTATTATCATTTTTATTTTAGTTTTAGATCAGCTTTAATATTTCAGATAGATTGTAACTTCCATCAATCCCCCATTATTATTATTACTACTATTATTATTAGTTCCACTACATGGAGAAAAGGTTAAAAATATCAGTCATGACATTTACATTTAAGTCATTTAGCAGACGCTCTTATCCAGAGCGACTTACATGAGCAATTAGGGTTAAGTGCCTTGCTTAAGGGCACATCGACAGATTTTCACCTAGTCGGCTCGGTGATTAGAACCAGCGACCTTTCGGTTACTGGCACAACGCTCTTACCCACTAAGCTACCTGCTCACTAAACTACGTGTTGACGTGATTGCATTAAATCACCTGACTGTTTGGACGTGTCTGTTAGTAAATGTTTTATTTCTAAGAGATAATGAATAAAATAGAACAATTGACCTTCAATAATGAGTTGTCACTGTGTTAACCACAACCAAACTGTTGGATCTCTGTTTAGGGGTCAGTGGTCTAAAATGAGTATCTCTGGGGAGAGAGAGGAGGGGGGGCTCTGCCTCTAAAATGAGTCTCTCTGGGGAGAGAGAGGAGGGGGCTCTGCCTCTAAAATGAGTCTCTCTGGGGGACATGACACCAAAGCTAAGAGGTGAGATGACAATGTTGTTTAAGAATTTATAAGGAGTTTATTTCTAAAACGTTATATCCACAATTTTTTTCACGTTTGTTATTTTACATCAGAAATGATTGCTTATGGTACCTTCATGTGTCTGTCAAATATTGTTGTTCTAAGATTTTAATTAATAGATTTTTCGTATTAATTTTTGTTAAACAAAACGCTATATAGCTGGAATGAAATGTTTGTATCCTGTTATTTGACTGTGATATGTGGTTGTCTCACCAGCACACACACACACACACACACACACACACACACACACACACACACACACACACACACACACACACACACACACACACACACACACACACACACACACACACACAGACACACACAGACACACAAACAAACATCTTTACCATCATACACACACATCTTTACCATCATACACACACACATCTATAGAAGTTTTGCATGACACAATCATTTATCCTACTCTTAGTTATTGTCTAATATGTTGTCATGCAGAACCTTATTGTTTTTACTAAATCTGATCGTTGTTACAAGCGGAATTTTGACAATACTACGGTCAAATCAACACACTCTTCACTCCTGTTTTAAACAACAAGGGTTCTATCGCTTGCTTAATATATGGAACCACTAAAAGTTCTATATAGAAACCTTTTATAGGGTTCTTTAATCAGAACTCTAGAGGTTATTCTTCCCTGAACCAAAATGGCTCCATATAGAACCCTGCATGGTGCCATTTATGAATGATGTCTACTACTATTAAATAGGAATATTTTTTGCTACGATTATAATTTATAGGACAATAGGAATGGTTGAAAAAATCCCAATATTCATTTAGAATGATCCTTAGAAATAGCAGTGCTGGGGATTTGGAAAACCATAGTCAGTCAATCAACAATAAAATAATACTCTTATGAAAAATATTGATCTTTAACTTACAGTCTGTGGATACTATGCGACTAAAAGGTTAAAAATGCATGTATGACATCACAGCACATTTGAAAAAAATATGGCAGGTGGAAATCAAAAGAGGATGTTCTACGGAGATAGGTTACGGGGCTGAGAGTAGCAGAGGGGTGGGATTAAAAAAGATAATGATCGGGTAATAGTCATTACTGTAAACACTATAGATGTCTGAGTACTATCTATCCAAAATGTAATGTGTATAATTAATTATTATTATTATTATATATAAAAAAAGTAATTACTGTGTATAAAAGTATTGTATGGGGGGTAGAATTGATCTTCGTTATATTCAAACACACTGGTGGCCAGAGAGGCATCTCTTTGTTCGAACGATGGTCCAACTCTGGCTGACTTCTTTACAATACAATACATTACAATACAGTACAACTTTGTCCATTAGTTACAGCAAACAACAAAAACATGTATTCTGCTCCGTTCTTAACCCCCCCAAACAGCAGACCTCACACATACAGTTGAGACCAGCACAGGTTCAAGTTGCAGTGCAGCGCCCCTGGATGGAGAGCATGTTGTGGGGTTAAGGGCCTTGCTCAAGGGCCCAAGGAAAGGTGAATGTTTTGAGGACGTGGACCCAGCAGCCCTATCAATTACGCCCCTTCTTTCCAGCGCCTGGCCCGGGATTCAAACTGGACACTTTTCGGCCACAGGTCCAACGCCTGCCACAGCTCCAACTCATTTGCCGCTGGGCGAAAACCTGAGTTAATATTCAGAGATAAGCATGAGTTAATCTGCCAAAATGAAGACAAAATGTTATGCAGACATCATTATTATGATAACATACATGCAGTTGTCATCAGCAGCAGCCACAAGAGAGAGCCTCTGATAGTTCTGGGTAACTGCCAGACTGAGCAAAACATAGATAGTGTGTTAAAAGACATGTAATGATTAACTAGGCTATTGAATCACCAACACTTATTATACATAATTATTATACAGAAATCATTGTCAAAAGCTGAAGAGAAACTGTTCCATGTAGGTCTATATTATTTATGGATTGATCATATAGAAATATAGAAACATTATTTTGAACTACTCCAAAACAATTACATGTGGCGCAGGAACCACTGACTCGCTGCATTATTCTATAGTATTATCAAGACACCTGCTGTTAACTCTTAATTGGTTAGGACAGCTCATGAGGTGTCCTAAATATCTGCCGACTAGGTGGGACTAGAGGCTTCATGCATAGCTTTAATTTATACCCATAAGTGTAAAATGTCTTTATTCTCAGCACTTATACGACCAATGTTCTACTCTGAGACACTTTGTGGATATGGGCCCAGATCTCAAAATATTGTTATAAAAAAACTTTGAATGTTTCTTTTACATATAAAAATAAATAAATGAATATTACTAATGTAAGCCGGTGTAAAGACTGGGTTATGTATGCACTCACTAACTGTAAGTCGCTCTGGATAAGAGTGTCTGCTAAGTGATTAAAATGTAAATGTAAATGTATTGTGTTGCACTGCTCATGTCCGCGTTCTGGAACTGTCCACGTCCACGTACAGAACTGTCCGTGTCCACGTAAGGTATGGCGCCAAGCATATTGTCCAGTTACGCGCTGAGTGGGCTGAGGTGATTTTGGGGAATAACGACGGAGTTCGTTACAGTGTTGAGACGCCGAAGTTTATTGTTCAATTTGCTTTTTTGCGTAATGGTCAGTGACAGTATGAGTGTAGCCAGATCCTTTGCACTCGCTCTTCTTGTTTAATTGTGTGGTTCACCGGATTCGTCATCATCCTCGAGGGACAGACGAACGACCTGCTAGCTAGCCAAGCTGAGTCGGTACAGCTAGCTAAGCTAGCTACTCTACCAGCAGCATCCTAGTTATCCTAGCTACCACTACATCATCACCAGCTGCCTGCATTTCTTGTGGACCGATGGAGCTCCCGGGTTGTTTCTTCCACCTGTCAAATACCGTGGAGGGCTTCTCCCTCTCTCGTTGACGGATGCTGGCTACGCTCCCTCTGTCCGGTTCTCCTCTCTTCACTAGATGGACGGTAACTTTAGTGTTTAACCCCTCTGTGTCCAAGGACTGAACTTTTTGAGTATTATTTTCGGGTGCCTCAAGTTACATTTTTACAACGTTTATTTCTGATAAACTTAGTTAATTGCATCCGACATGGAGCCCAGTTTCATAATATTACCTTCTGTCCCTGGTTTGAAGTAATCGCGAAAAAAACAGGCCTTATGTTTTGGTATTTTTCACCCTACCAGTTCCTATTAGTTCTATTGAGCTCCGTGACACCGACTCGCCTTCAGACGTTCTATTCCCAGCCCATTGTTCTGCGTCACAAGTGCCAGCTTCACTATTGTTATCAATGAGACCTGCCTGCGTTAACCCTGTAGGTTTACCTCAGGTAACTTATTATTAACAAGGTTATGGCTACTTGGTGAGCGTTAACCCTGTAGGTTTACCTCAGGTAACTTATTATTAACAAGGTTACGGCTACTTGGTGAGCGTTAACCCTGTAGGTTTACCTCAGGTAACTTATTATTAACACGGTTACGGCTACTTGGTGAGCGTTAACCCTGTAGGTTTTACCTCAGGTAACTTAGTATTAACAAGGTTACGGCTACTTGGTGAGCATTAACCCTGTAGGTTTACCTCAGGTAACTTATTATTAACAAGGTTAAGGTTACTTGGTGAGCGTTAACCCTGTAGGTTTACATTTACATTTACATTTTAGTCATTTAGCAGACGCTCTTATCCAGAGCGACTTACAGGAGCAATTAGGGTTAAGTGCCTTGCTCAAGGGCACATTTACGTCATTTAGCAGACGCTCTTATCCAGAGCGACTTACAAATTGGTGCATTCACCCTATAGCCAGTGGGATAACCACTTTCCAATTTTTTATTTATTTTTTATTTTTGTTTTTGGGGGGGTAGAAGGATTACTTTATCCTATCCCAGGTATTCCTTAAAGAGGTGGGGTTTCAAATGTCTCCGGAAGGTGGTGAGTGACTCCGCTGTCCTGGCATCGTGAGGGAGCTTGTTCCACCATTGGGGTGCCAGAGCAGCGAACAGTTTTGACTGGGCTGAGCCGGGAACTATGCTTCCGCAGAGGAAGGGGAGCCAGCAGGCCAGAGGTGGTTGAACGCAATGCCCTCGTTTGGGTGTAGGCACTGATCAGAGCCTGAAGGTACAGAGGTGCCGTTTCCGCTCAGCTGCCCGGAGCTCTGTTCTGTGAGCTCGCAGTGAGTCGTCAAGCCACGGAGCTGGAGGGGGGGACCGAGCCGGCCGGGAGGATAGGGGACACAGGGAGTCAAAGGATGCAGAAAGGGAGGAGAGGAGGGTTGAGGAGGCAGAATCAGGAGATTGGAGGGAGAAGGATTGAGCAGAGGGAAGAGATGATAGGATGGAAGAGGAGAGAGTAGTGGGAGAGAGAGAGCGAAGGTTGCGGCGGCGCGTTACCATCTGTGTAGGGGCAGAGTGAGTAGTGATGGAGGAGAGCGAGAGAGAAAAAGGATACAAAGTAGTGGTCGGAGACATGGAGGGGAGTTGCAGTGAGATTAGTAGAAGAGCAACATCTAGTAAAGATGAAGTCAAGCGTATTGCCTGCCTTGTGAGTAGGGGGGGGACGGAAGAGGGTGAGGTCAAAAGAGGAGAGGAGTGGAAAGAAGGAGGCAGAGAGAAATGAGTCAAATGTAGACGTAGGGAGGTTGAAATCCCCCAAAACTGTGAAGGGTGAGCCATCCTCAGGAAAGGAACTTATCAAGGCGTCAAGCTCATTGATGAACTCTCCAAGGGAACCTGGAGGGTGATAGATGACAAGGATATTAAGCTTAAATGGGCTAGTGACTGTGACAGCGTGGAATTCAAATGAGGAGATAGACAGATGGGTTAGGGGAAAAATTGAGAATGACCACTTGGGAGGAATGAGGATTCCTGTGCCACCACCCCTCTGACCAGATGCTCTCGGGGTATGCAAGAACACATGGTCAGACGAGGAGAGAGCAGTAGGAGTAGCAGTGTTTTCAGTGGTAATCCATGTTTCCGTCAGCGCCAGGAAGTCGAGGGACTGGAGGGTAGCATAGGCTGGGATGAAGTCAGCCTTGTTGGCAGCAGAACAGCAGTTCCAGAGGCTGCCTGAGACCTGGAACTCCAGGTGTGTGGTGCGTGCAGGGACCACCAGGTTAGAGAGGCAGCAGCCACGCGGTGTGGCGTTTGTGTAGCCTGTGCGGAGAGGAGAACAGGGATAGGCAGAGGCATAGTTGACAGGCTGTAGCGATGGCTACAATAATGCAGAGGAGATCGGAATGAAATGAACTAAACATCTGGGGAAAGGAGAGAGCAAGGCCTCCCTCACCAAAAAAATATAACTCTCCCAACTTCCACCTCAGAAACTATAATTGTTTCACTGAACCACCCGAATAAAACTCTCCCAACTTCCACTTTAGAAATTAGAATTGTTGTAAACTACAGCGGTTCAATGTTTCAAGGACTAGACTCAACTTACTTTATTCAGCTAGCTAACTATGACACCATAGCTAACTAGCATGCTAGCATCCAACAACACACAGTTTAGCACCAATACTTGGTTACAACAAACTACCAATAGTTTGTTAACACACTAAACAGATAATTAGTGTCCGTGTCTAGTTCTTTCATAACGCAGCAATGATTAAACGTTGGCTAGCTATCACAAAGATATTGTATTTAGCTACCACAGTACAGCCAGCTGGTAGTGTTGGCTAGCTAGCAATGGCTGCTGTGTTGACTTTGTTTGAAAAACGGCGTCGCTGCGAACGAATGTAGCTGGCTAAAAGGATATTGTATTTAGTTGCTACCGTTGCTAATAGCTACTAGCCAGCTAGTCCAGGAGGTGAGTTAGCTAGCTAGCTTCAGTGCTACACCGGCACCGCCGAATACAAAAAGTAACCTACAATAACTACATACAACAACTACCCACAACAGCCCACGATGCCTACCTATAATACCTAATAATATACAGCCCACGATGCCTACCTATAATACCTAACTAAAATCTAAATACATAGTTTAAGCCTTACTCGACAAAGCCCAAGCTATGTATAAGGCCAAACTTACCAACGCCAGCTAACTGGGTGGCAGACTGCAATCAGTAGCTGTAATTAAGTACAGCAGCTACCAACCACCTAACGTTAATGCCTCGGATAATGAGGTTAGAAAAACAGCTGAATGGTAGGTAGCTAGCTGGCTCAATTACAGGTACTCTTAAGCGTGAAATAACATTGGAAACAACTAACCACAGTTGCTAAAAGTTACCAGTAGCTACCCAGCTAGCTAGCTAGATTTGTTGGTCCAAGCTAGCACTGCGTTTGCTGCTGGGTCCGTCGAATACAATACTTACCTACAATAATTACCTACAATAACCTACAATAACTACCTAAGTAAACTACCTATAATACCTGACTACAATACCTACCTACAATATAAATACATGGTTTAAGCTTTACTCAACATCATATAAAGGCCAAGCTTACCTCCTGCTAGAGAAAACACAACCTCTCCCGACCACCGCGATCCAGAGAAAAAACCTCAGGTAACTTATTATTAACAAGTTTACGGTTACTTGGTGAGCGCGCTCACAGTTAACCTGAGTACATGTTGTGGTGAGCCACATTCTAAGAGGTGTTGTCTGGCGCAAAGTGAAGTGAGACACTGCATAAGAGGCGATGGCTGGCGGATAGCCATCAAACGTTAAACATTTTCTGGTCATGGTTAAACATATTTGTTTTAAGAAAAAAGTGTACAATCTAAACAAAACGCATGTCCCTGTCCTCTTTTTCAAGATGTGGCAGATTTAAACAGCCAGAATACATTTTTTAATTAAGAAATAACAATTTTTCTGATGACTTGTTGTTTCTAAATGGCTGCTGGGTAATTTGATATGCATCGAAATCTTTGTTCATAGGCATCAAATTGAGCGAATGCTGCACAGGTTCACTGAGTTGCAAACCAAATGGGTATAATGGGGTGATTGTTGTCTAATCGGGTGGTCTAGCTAATGGATTTATAGATCTGACGCAGTTGCTACCTCAGATTATGAGCCTAGCAAGTGTCATATAGCTCAGTTGGTACAGCATGCCGCTTGCAACGCCAGGGTTGTGGGTTCGTTTCCCACGGGGGCCAGTATGAAAATGTATGCACTCACTAACTGTAAGTCGCTCTGGATAAGAGCGTCTGCTAAATATGTAAAATGTAAATGTAAAAAATGTCATGAATGAGTTATGTAGTACCCACAGATGGCCAAAGGGAGGCGCAAGAGTGCTATAAACCCATACTGTTTTTTGCCATAAAAACCCTAAACCTAACAATCAATCAAATGTATTTATAAAGCCCTTTTTACACCAGCAGATGTCACAAAGTGCTATACAGAAACTCTTACCCTACTTATAACCTATTTTAGCCGTAACCCTAATTCTAGGGTAGGGTAGCCTAGAACACTTTTAAAAAACTATTTTAGTAATAATATTATCTTAGTAAATACAATTATAGTATTAAATATTGTTTTGATTATTTTGTTGTTATTTTATTATATGTATAATAGCAAGACAGAACACTTGATAAATAAGACACATTTGTTTTATTTTTCAAATGTGGTTTGAATTGGGTGACCTAGTAACCTCTGTGTGAAGGTCCAGCAATTGGCGTGGGGCAGGTTTGAGACTGATCTAATACACTTTATTTCTCAGCTGCCTCACCAACGTCTGTACGTGAATTAATAACTTTTAATAGCTAAATATTTTTCAATAGATGGCAGCATAGGACCACGAAGCATCAGTTATAGGCTACAAGCAGCAATATGATTGACATAAAATAGCATGCAACCAAATTCTAAATGTCCCATGATTTTCTAAAATGGTCACTCATTACTTTAGCTAGCTATATATCTCGTATTAGGCCTGTGATGCTTTTGGAAGAGCAATTAAATAGTGACTATAGCAGGTGTTGAACCCCTGGTAATAATCACTAGTCAGATGCTCCAACCTCAACCCTAGTATACATGCATTTTTAAATATCTAATATTGTGATTAAACAACCTCGGAATAGATAAGACAAGAGTGCGTCTTCCAGCCCACCAATAAATTACATCATGCAACCCTTGCGGTTAGCAACTGTACCTCAACATGCCCTTGCTTGTGCTAGAAGGCAGAGTGCTTGCTGCTGGTTGATGAATCTGACAATGAATGTACCAGGAAAATACGTTTTCTCGACCATTTACATTACATTTTCGTCATTTAGCAGACGCTCTTATCCAGAGCGACTTACAAATTGGTGCATTCACCTTATAGCCAGTGGGATAACCACTTTACAATGTTGTTGTTTTTTTGTAAAGGGGGGGTAGAAGGTTTACTTTATCCCTATCCCAGGTATTCCTTAAAGAGGTGGGGTTTCAAATGTCTCCGGAAGGTGGTGAGTGACTCCGCTGTCCTGGCGTCGTGAGGGAGCTTGTTCCACCATTGGGGTGCCAGAGCAGCGAACAGTTTTGACTGGGCTGAGCGGGAACAATGCTTCCGCAGAGGAAGGGAGCCAGCAGGCCAGAGGTGGATGAACACAATGCCTCGTTTGGGTGTAGGGACTGATCAGAGCCTGAAGGTACGGAGGTGCCGTTCCCCTCACAGCTCCATAGACAAGCACCATGGTCTTGTAACAGATGCGAGCTTCAACTGGAAGCCAGTGCTGTGTGCGGAGGAGGGTGACGTGAGAGAACTTGGGAAGGTTGAACACCAGACGGGCTGCGGCATTCTGGATGAGTTGTAGGGGTTTAATGGCACAGGCAGGGAGCCCAGCCAACAGCGAGTTGCAGTAATCCAGACGGGAGATGACAAGTGCCTGGATTAGGACCTGTGCCGCTTCCTGTGTAAGGCAGGGTCGTACTCTCCGAATGTTGTAGAGCATGAACCTACAGGATCGGGTCACCGCCTTGATGTTAGCGGAGAACGACAGGGTGTTGTCCAGGGTCACGCCAAGGCTCTTCGCACTCTGGGAGGAGGACACAACGGAGTTGTCAACTGTGATGACGAGATCATGGAACAGGCAGTCCTTCCCGGGAGGAAGAGCAGCTCCATCTTGCCAAGGTTCAGCTTGAGGTGGTGATCCGTCATCCATACTGATATGTCTGCCAGACATGCAGAGATGCGATTCGCCACCTGGTTATCAGAAGGGGAAAGGAGAAGATTAGTTGTGTGTCGTCAGCGTAGCAGTAATAGAGAGAGGCCATGTGAGGATATGACAGAGCCAAGTGACTTGGTGTATAGCGAGAATAGGAGAGGGCCTAGAACTGAGCCCCTGGGGGACACCAGTGGTGAGAGCACGTGGTGCGGAGACAGCTTCTCGCCACGCCACTTGGTAGGAGCGACCGGTCAGGTAGGACGCAATCCAAGAGTGAGCCGCGCCGGAGATGCCCAGCTCGGAGAGGGTGGAGAGGAGGATTTGATGGTTCACAGTATCAAAGGCAGCAGACAGGTCTAGAAGGACAAGAGCAGAGGAGAGGGTTAGCTTTAGCAGTGCGGAGAGCCTCCGTGACACAGAGAAGAGCAGTCTCAGTTGAATGACCAGTCTTGAAACCTGACTGGTTTGGATCAAGAAGGTCATTCTGAGAGAGATAGCAAGAGAGTTGGCTAAAGACGGCACGCTCAAAAGTTTTGGAGAGAAAAGAAAGAAGGGATACTGGTCTGTAGTTGTTGACATCAGAGGGATCGAGTGTTGGTTTTTTGAGAAGGGGTGCAACTCTCGCTCTCTTGAAGACGGAAGGGACATAGCCAGCGGTCAAGGATGAGTTGATCAGCGAGGTGATGTAGGGGAGAAGGTCACCGGAGATGGTCTGGAGAAGAGAGGAGGGGATAGGGTCAAGCGGGCAGGTTGTTGGGCGGCCTGCAGTCACAAGTCGCAAGACTTTAACTGGAGAGAGAGGAGAAAGAAGTCAAAGCATAGGGTAGGGCAGTGAGCAGGACCAGCAGTGTCATTTGACTTAACAAACGAGGATCGGATGTCGTCAACCTTCTTTTCATAGTGGTTGTGAGGGGTCATCCACAGAGAGGGAGAGGGGGATTCAGCAGGGAGGAGAATGTGGCAAAGAGCTTCCCTAGGGTTAGAGGCAGATGCTTGGAATTTAGCGTTGTAGAAAGTGGCCTTAGCAGCAGAAACAGATGAAGAAAATGTAGAGAGCAGGGAGTGAAAAGATGCCAGGTCCGCAGGGAGTCTTGTTTTCTTCCATTTCCGCTCAGCTGCCCGGAGCTCTGTTCTGTAAGCTCGCAATGAGTCATCAAGCCACGGAGCTGGAAGGGAGGACCGAGCCAGCCGGGAGGATAGGGGACATAGAGAGTCAAAGGATGCAGAAAGGGATGAGAGGAGGGTTGAGGAGGCAGATTCAGGAGATTGGAGGGACCAGATGCTCTCGGGGTATGCGCCAGGTTAGAGAGGCAGCAGCCACGCGGTGTGAGGCGTTTGTGTAGCCTATGCGGAGAGGGGAGAGAACAGGGATAGGCAGAGGCATAGTTGACAGGCTGCAGCAAATGGCTACAATAATGCAGAGGAGATCGAATGAAATGAACTAAACATCTGGGAAAGGAGAGAGCGGGGCCTCCCTCAGCTCCCAAATATAACTCTCCCAACTTCCACCTCAGAAACTATAATTGTTGTAAACTCGCGGTTCAATGTTTCTAGGAATAGACTAACTCAGTTTATTCAGCTAGCTAACTAGGTGCAGTATTATTCCGTGAAAATCGTCCGGGCATCAAGTCATATGATGCCACAGCCAGCTAGCATGCGGACTCCAGCAACACGGTTTAGCGCCAATACTCTGCCACAACAAACCACCAGTGTATCAACACACAAGCAGATCGTTCGTGTCCGTGTCTAACGTTGTAGGTTAGTCCCGACAGCTTGAGCGAGACCGTCGTCAACTTATTCAGCCAGTTAGTTAGCTAGAATAGTTAGCAAACTAGCTAGCCATTGCTTTCAGACAAAGAAGAACCCCTCCTTTCACGGCACGAACACACAGAGAGAGCCAAACTAAGCGTCAACTAGTCACCCATGTCCCGAATTCCTTGAACGACTCGGGCTATCAATATGTAAAAAACAAAACACTAATGTAGGTTATGACTTACCCCTAGCAGCTACTGTTAGCTAGCCAAGTGCAAAGCTAGCCACTGAATTGACTCAGCCAGTTCGCGTCTGTTCGCTAGGTCGTTCCAGCTATTGTTTACTAGTAGCTATCCAGGTAGCAACAAGCTAGCTAATATTTCAAGCACAGTAGCCACTTGCTACCTAACGTTAACGAGTTCAGACAATGAGGTTAGGAAACAGCTGAATGGTAGGCAATTATTGTATGTAATTATTGTAGGCAGCCAGCTGGCGTGACTAGGCACTCTCAGGCGTGAAATAATTATACCGTTGCTAATACACACACACACACTGTAACACACACACACACACACACACTGTACACACATACACTGGAAACACACACACACACACACTGGCACACACACACACACACACACACACAATGGACACACACACACACAAACACACTTGACATACACACTGTACACACAGACACTGAACACACACACACACACACACACACACTGGACACACACACACACACACACACAATGGAACACACACAAACACACTTGACACACACACACTGGACACACACACACTGAACACAAACACACTGAACACACACACACTGAACACACACACACACTGGAACACACACACACACACACACACACACACACACTGGACACACACTGGACACACACACTGGACACAAACACACTGAACACACACACACACACACACACACACTGGACACACACACTGAACACACACACACACACACACACTGGACACACACACACACACACAATGGACACACACACACACAAACACACTTGACACACACACTGGACACACACACACTGGACACACACACACTGGACACACACACACTGGACACACACAAACACTGGACACACAAACACTGGACACACACACACACACACACTGACACACACACACACACTGGACACACACACACTGAACACACACACACACACTGGACACACACACACTGGACACATTTCTATGTGTTGGATTTTGATTAAAGAAATCCCATATAGCCTACTGGACAGGACTTTGCTATGGCATCTTCTGTTTGGGTGTCTCAGGTCAGGTCTGAGCCATGATCAGAATGTGTCTCTGTGTCTATTTCCAGCCCTGCCATTTCTACCTGTCCTGATCTAGTGTTTCACCCCCGACCTCCTTACACCGTCTCACTGTCCATGTCTGCTTTTAGATCCCACCTCTACTTCACTGTGTTATAATGGACCTTATGCTTGTTATGTCACCTCTGTAACCAGTTATCAAACATACTGACCTTTCTGACCCTATCCCATGGCCCTACTTTCTACAACTGAACATTTAAATTCCTCTATGAGTTTTGTTATATGTCCATTTACTTATGTATTTGTTGTATATTGGGGTTGTGCTGCAGAGCATCATGGGGGTTTGTATGTGTTGCTACTTGGTGGCGCACTCACTGTTCACCTGATTACACGTTGTGGTGAACCGTACCTCCCGCGATGGCTGGCGGATAGCCATCAAACATTAAACATTTTCTGATCATGGTTAACCATATTTGTTTTAAGAAAAAAAGTGTACAATCTAAACAAAACGCATGTCCCTGTCCTCTTTTTCAAGATGTGGCCGATTTAAACAACCAGAAGACATTTTTTAATTAAGAAATAACAATTTTTTTGACGACTTGTTGTTTCTAAGTGGCTGCTGGGTAATTTGATATGCATCGACATCTTTGTTTGTAGGCATCAAATTGAGTGAATGCTGCCCAGGTTCACTGAGTTGCAAACCAAATGGATATAATGGGGTGATTGTTGTCTAATCGGGAGGGCTTGCTCATTGATTTGTAGATCGGATGCAGTTGCGTCCTCAGATTATGAGCCTAGCAGGTGTCAGAATGAGGTATGTAGTACCCGCAGAAGGCCACAGAGGGCGGAGCAAGAGTGCTATAAACCCATACTGTTTTTTGCCATATAAACCCTAAACCTAACAATCAATGAAATGTATTTATAAAGCCCTTTTTACATCAGCAGATGTCACAAAGTGCTATACAGAAACTCTAACCATATGTTTAACCTATTTGTAGCCTTAACCATAACCCTAATTCTAGGGTAGGGTAGCCTAGAACACTTTTAGAAACTATTTTAGTAATAATATTATCTTAGTAAATACAATTATAGTATTAAATAACATTTTGATTATTTTGTTAATCAACACCTGTCAAGCGTTTAGCTGTTTTTTTCGTTGTTATTAGTTATTTTATGATATTTATTATTGCAAGGCAGAACGCTTGATAAATAAGCCACATTAGTTTTATTTTTCAAATGTGGTTTGAACTGGGTGACCTAGTCACCTCTATGTGAAAGCAGCAATTGGCGTGGGATAGGTGGGGCAGGTTTGAGACTGATCTAAGGAATTAACAAGAAAAATACACTTAATTCTCAGCTGCCTCACCAATGTCTGTACATGAATTAATTACTTTGAATTGCTAAATATTTCCAATAGATGGCAGCATAAGACCACGAAGCATCAGTTATAGGCTACAAGCAGCAATATTGATTGACATAAAATAGGATGCAACCAAAGACTATATGTCCCATGATTATCTAAAATGGTCACTCATTACTTTAGTTAGCTATATATCTCGTATTAGACCTGTGTTGCTTTTGGAAGAGCAATTAAATAGTGACTATAGCAGGTGTTGAACCCCAGGTAAATATTCACTAGTCAATGCGGTAACCTCAACCCTAGTATACATGCATTATAAAAAATTATCTTAATATCTGATATTGGGAGTAAATAACCTCGGAATAGAAAAGACAAGAGTGCGTCTTCCAGCCCGCCAATAAATTACATCATGCAACCCTCCCGGGTAGCAAATGTACCTCAACATGCCCCTCGCTTTTGCTAGAAGGCAGAGTGCTCGCTGCTGGTTGATGAATCTGACAATGAATGTACTAGGAAAATTCATTTTTCTCGACCAGAGGTGACTAAATTAATGTTCAGGCTTATTGATAATCGTTATAGTAATGAAGTATAATTTCAAAACATGAGTATAAAAACAGGTAATAATAAACATGAATCATCATTATATTATTTCACAGTAATCTGTTAAATGCTTTTTCAGTCGTTCCTCTTGCGTGTGTGGAAAGGGACAGTAAAAAGCGTGTGCAGGAGTTTTCCTGTGAGGGGGAGTGGTGGTGTATCCAGGGAGAAAACTAAACTGATCTTCTGAAATGTCATTAATGGTCTTATGCTGCCATCTATTGGAATTATTTAGTAACTGCAGTAGTACTGAATAAAGTATATCCTTACTAAAGTAGTAATTACTCAGAATTGCAAAATATGATATTTTCTAGTTCATTTTACAACTTACAACCATAAAATAACAATGTATAGCATAACAAACAATGAAACTGACATAAACCAAAAACACCATGCATTTAGTTAATTAACTTATATAGCTAGATATCTTATACAGTGGGGGAGAACAAGTATTTGATACACTGCCGATTTTGCAGGTTTTCCTACTTACAAAGCATGTAGAGGTCTGTAATTTTTATCATAGGTACACTTCAACTGAGAGAGACGGAATCTAAAACAAAAATCCAGAAAATCACATTGTATGATTTTAAAGTAATTAATTTGCATTTTATTGCATGTCATAAGTATTTGATACATCAGAAAAGCAGAACTTAATATTTGGTACAGAAACCTTTGTTTGCAATTACAGAGATCATACGTTTCCTGTAGGTCTTGACCAGGTTTGCACACACGGCAGCAGGAATTTTGGCCCATTCCTCCATACAGACCTTCTCCAGATCCTTCAGGTTTTGGGGCTATCGCTGGGCAATATGGACTTTCAGCTCCCTCCAAATATTTTCTATTGGGTTCAGGTCTCACAGTTGAAGTGTACCTATGATAAAAATGGCAGACCTCTACATGCTTTGTAAGTAGGAAAACATGCAAAATCGGCAGTGTATCAAATACTTGTTCTCCCCACTGTATATATATATATATATATATACTATTTATTTAGATGGGTGACATTATCTGCCAAAGTAAAACCACTGTAGATAAATAAGAGCTCTCCAGTAGGTGAACCAAAACATTCAAAGGCCATTTTCTCAAAATTGAGGTTACAAGTTTATCATCTTTCAAAGCAGAATTACTTTCCCATTGTTCCTCAACTGTAGTGTATGATATACCTTTTTCTAGCTGAGTCTCTACTTTTTATCCAATGTAAAAAAACACCATTTCAAATTTTGCTACATAAGATCGAATCGAGCCGTTCGGCCACATTTGACTTTGTAAAACCTAGTAGTACTACTTATTTCTCTGAGAGTGAGGCAGATATATATTATTACTGTGTAAAACCTAGCAGTACTACTTATTTCTCTGAGAGTGAGGCAGATATATTATTACTGTGTAAAACCTAGCAGTACTACTTATTTCTCTGAGAGTGAGGCAGATATATATTATTACTGTCTAAAACCTAGTAGTACTACTTATTTCTCTAAGAGTGAGGCAGATATATTATTACTGTGTAAAACCTAGCAGTACTACTTATTTCTCTGAGATTGAGGCAGATATGTAGCATTTTGCAAAAATACATGATTATTTGTCTCTCTGAAATGAAACCGTCAAGTGATAGATTTTAAACAAATCGCATACCATGATTAGCTAGTGAAAAAACACACCAATCTCTTTCACAATTTCTTTAAACAATAAAAGCTAATTGACCAACATTTCTGAAAATGGATATATAGCGTTTTGGAATGAAACTCTTCTAATGTTCCCCCATTTGAGCTCAGAGTAGATGAGAGATGTAATGTTTGTCTCTGTTGTGTTGAAGCCCAATCAAGCAGGAGAGACCAGCCTCCCCTGTACCCAGCTGTGTGTCCGTGAAGAGTGACCGGTCTATGAGTCAACCTCTAAACTTTAGAGAGGAGACTTTTCTACTGAACAAGGTAGAAGAACTCATGGGTCATGGTCAGTGAGTTAAACAACACTGTCTCTTGTCATTTCTCCTCTCCCATTTTCCCATTTCTTTTTGTTGTTTTCATAATCCATAGGCTAAACCTTTTTCCATTTTCATAGTCCTAAACAATATTAAACAAACACTACATTCCCTCCTTGTGTGTGTGTGTGTGTGTGTGTGTGTGTGTGTGTGTGTGTGTGTGTGTGCACTCCTGGATATAAACAAAACATTCCCTCCCTGTGTGTGTGTGTGTGTGTGTGTGTGTGTGTGTGTGTGTGTGTGTGTGTGTGTGTGTGTGTGTGTGTGTGTGTGTGTGTGTGTGTGTGTGTGTGTGTGCACTCCTGGATGAGGAGATGTAATCTCATGTTTTGTCCCCAGAAACCAACAGGAGAGATCAGAGTCAGAGATTCTCAGTGGTCAGTCTTCCCAGAGTCATCAAACAGACCTGGCCTCCATATTCAGTGTATGTGGTCCTGTTATGTACATTTGTTTTTGTTTACCTCAAGTAAAGTTGATCTGTCAATCATTCATTCATGTGTTAATGAGAAAGCATTTAGTCTCTTGCTTAACTTATTTACTTGATTTATTTCAGTTGCTTGAAGAGAATATTATGACATTTGTGAAGAACGAGCTGAAGATGTTCAAGAGAATTCTTAGTCCGGAACTCCCAGAAGGCTTTGAGAGTCAGAAGCAGGATAAGGAAGTGGTAGATGCTGAAGATGAGAAGCAGGAGAGCAGTGCCAGAGAGTGGGCTCTGAAGATCACACTGCACGTCCTGAGGAAAATGAACCAGAAGGAGCTTGCTGACACACTGGAGAAAAGTACGAGTTGTCTCCCTCATGTTGAATGCTGTTTTAGAACATTTAAAAGCTGTAGCTAAAGTACAGCTAAAGTAGCTGTGTAACTCAATGATATTGTAGCAGCCTTAACACAACACCTAGTGACCTCATCAAGTAGCAGCGGGGATGTGTTGTGTTGATTAATTTAGACAGAGAGAAGAGGAGAGACAGAGGAGAGAGAGAGAGAGAGAGAGAACATTATTAATGCCATCAATAATACCAATAATGATATAAATCAGTCACACCAGTGTGTAATGCATTATGAAAACATTTACAGATTTATACAGACAAGAGAATAAATGATTATAATTTAAACTTTATAAGACAGTCTAACAATACTGTAGGCATTAAAACAGATGTAATATTAATATCCTCTGTGTTTTTTCTAGATTCAGATGAGCGTGCTGTGATTCTTCAACGTCAACTAAAATCTAATCTAAAGAAGAAGTTTCAATGTGTATTTGAGGGGATCGCTAAACAAGGAAACCCAACACTACTCAATAAGATCTACACAGAGCTCTACATCACAGAGGGTGGAACAGGAGAGGTCAATAATGAACATGAGCTGAGACAGATTGAGACAACAACCAGGAAACAAGCAAGACCAGAGACTGCAATCAAATGTAACGACATCTTCAAACCCTTAACTGGACAAGACAAACTTATCAGAACTGTGCTGACAAAGGAGTCGCTGGCATTGGAAAAACTGTCTCTGTGCAGAAGTTCATTCTGGACTGGGCTGAAGGAAAAGCAAATCAGGATGTCCAATTTGTATTTTCATTCCCTTTTCGGGAGCTGAATTTGATGAAAAAGGAAAAAACACACTTTGATTGAACTTCTCAATCACTTCTAAAGGAAACCAAAGAATCAAGAATCTCCATCTACGACAAGTACAAAGTTCTGTTCATCTTTTGGTCTGGATGAGTGCCGACTGCCCCTAGACTTCCAGAAGAACAAGATTTGTTGTGACGTCACAGAGTCAACCTCAGTGGATGTTCTGCTGACAAATCTCATCAAGGGAAATCTGCTTCCCTCTGCTCTCCTCTGGATAACTACCCGACCTGCAGCAGCCAATAAGATCCCTTCAGGGTGTGTTGACCAGGTGACAGAGGTACGAGGGTTCAATGACCCACAGAAGGAGGAGTACTTCAGGAAGAGATTCAGTGATGAGGACCTGGCCAGCAGAATCATCTCACACATAAAGACATCAAGGAGCCTCCACATCATGTGCCACATTCCAGTCTTCTGTAGGATTTCTGCAACAGTCCTTGAACCCATGTTGAAACATAAGACAGAAGAGATGCCCAAGACTCTGACTGAGATGTACTCACACCTTGTGGAGTTTCATACCAAACAGAAGAATGAAAAGTATCTTGGGAAAGAAGAGACAGCTCCACACTGGAATAAAGAGAGCATTCTGTCACTGGGAAAACTGGCTTTTCAACAGCTTATGAAGGGCAATCTGGTTTTCTATGAAAAAGACCTGAAAAAGGCTGGCATTGATGTCAATGAAGCCTCAGTGTACTCAGGATTGTGCACACAGCTCTTTAAAGAGGAATGTGCTGAACCAGGACAAGGTGTACTGCTTCGTGCATCTGAGCATTCAGGAGTTTCTGGCTGCTGTATATGTGTTCCTCTCATTCATCAACAACAATGAGAATCTAATGGCCAAACCTCAATCAACGTCCAGGAACTTTTCTGTGAGGATCAGACACAAGCGTAGTTACCTTCTACAAGAGTGCTGTGGATAAAGCCTTACAAAGTAGAGATAGGAAACCTGGACCTTTTCCTCCGCTTCCTTCTGGGCCTCTCACTGGAGTCCAATCAGAAGCACTTACGAGGTCTACTGGCAAAGACAAGAAGCAGCTCACAGAGCCATGAAGAAACAGTCAAGTACATCAAGGAGAAGATCAGGGAGAATCCCTCTTCCAGAGAGGTGCATCAATCTGTTCCACTGTCTGAATGAACTGAATGACCATTCTCTAATGGAGGAGATCCAAAGCTACCTGAGATCAGGAAGTCTCTCAGAAGAAGAACTGTCACCTGCACAGTGGTCAGCTCTGGTCTTTGTGTTGCTGACTTCAGAAAAGGAGCTGGATGTGTTTGACCCGAAGAAATACTCCAGATCAGAGGAAGGTCTTCTGAGGCTGCTGCCAGTGGTCAAAGCCTCCAGAGCTGCTCTGTGAGTACATAAAATGACATTTAAGTACTAATCATCAGGGAGAAATATTCAGTTTAGAGAAATATATGTATTATAATATGTATATAATATATAATATTAAATAGAAAAACTTACTGAATCAGTGCATTGGTGTTCACATTAGTATAACAATATGACCATGCAATTCTAGGAGACGGAAGATGAATCTATATGTTGTTTAAGAGAATAAAACAAATGCATCTGCCATTGTCCTTCTACACTACTGGTGTTAAATTAACAGTTTGTGAAATCATGATGATCTCTTTGTCAGGCTGTCAGGCTGTGGAGTCACAGAGAAAGGCTGTGCTTCTCTGGTCTCAGCTCTGAAGTCAAACCCCTCACACCTGAGAGAGCTGGATCTGAGTAACAATGACCTGAAGGATTCAGGAGTGAAGCTGCTCTCTGCTGTCCTGGGGAATCCCCACTGTAAACTGGAGACTCTGAGGTCAGTATTCCTGTAGTTGGTCAACAAGTGATAACTGTTCACCAGATCCACATGTGTTTACCAGGCACACATAGTCCACACCATATGTGTTTGGACAGTGAAGCTTACAGTTTTAAATTTGGTGCTATGCTCCAGCATTTTGGATTTGAGATCAAATGTTTCATATGAGGTGACAGTATATAATGTCACCTTTTATTTCAGGATATTTTCATACATATCTGTGTTACTGTTTAGAAATGAAAGCACTTTATGTGTCTAGTTCTCCCATTTGAAAAAGTCTTAATAATTTGGAAATATTCACTTATATTGTATTAAAGTAGTCATAAGTTTAGTATTTGGTCCCATATTCCTTACCCACAGTGATTACATCAAGCTTGTGATTCTACAAACTTGTTGAATGCATTTGCAGTTTGTTTTGGTTGTGTTTTGGATGATGTTTTTCCCAATAGAAACTGAATGGTGAATAATGTCCTGTCATTTTGGAGTCACTTCACTTGTATTGTCAGTAAGAATAGAAGATGTTTCTGAACACTTCTACATTCATGTGGATACTACCATGATTATGAATAATCATGAATGAATGGTGGATGATGATGAATGAGAAAGTTACAGAGGAACAAGGATCAGACCCCCTCTGTTATTGGTAATGGTGAGAGGTTAGCATGTTTTGTTGTAGCCTCTGTAACTTTCTCACTCATTATTATTCATGATTCATTCATGATCTTTCTCAATCATGGCATCATTAGGATTCATTCAGTAGTGTTTAGAAACATGTTATCTACTCACAGAAAGAAAATTACTCACCACCAAAGAATAGCAGTGTGGTTTTAATATGATTTGACTCTTTGCAGGCTGTCACGCTGTCTAGTCACAGAGGAAGGCTGTGCTTCTCTGGTCTCAGCTCTGAAGTCAAACCCCTCACACCTGAGAGAGAGTTGGACCTGAGCTACAATCACCCAGGAGACTCAGGAGTCAGACTGCTCTCTGCTGGACTGGAGGATCCACACTGCAGACTGGAGAAACTCAAGTATGTAGAGGGTTTATGTCAATGTTCATATCAGACATGTTGGAGTTATCAGGCTAGTTAAGACAAACATTCTGACCACCACTTGGACTAAGTTATATAAAGACTGTGTATGTGTGTGTCCCGTGTGTGTGTGTGTGTGTGTGTGTGTGTGTGTGTGTTTGTGTGTGTTTGTGAGTGTGTGTCCAGTGTGTGTGTGTGTGTGTGTGAGTGTATGTCATGTGTGTGTGTGTGTGAGTGTGTGTGTGTGTGTCCAGTGTGTGTATGTGTGTGTATGTCCAGTGTGGTGTGTGTGTGTGTTTGTCGTGTATCAGTACACACACTGGACACACACACACACACACTGGACACACACACAGACACACACACACACTGGACACACACACTCACACTGGACACACACTGGACAAACACACACACACACACACACACTAGACACACACACTGGACACACACAACTGGACACACACACACACCTAACACACACTGGACACACATACACGCACACTGGACACACACAAACACACACACAGACACACACACACACACTGGACACACACACAGACAAACATTCTTACCACCACTTGTACAAAGTTATATTCTGAGTGTGAGTGTCCAATGTGTGTGTGTGTGTGTGTGTGTGTCCAGTGTGTGTCCGGTGTTTGTGTGTGTGTGTGTGAGTTCAGGTGTATCCCTCAATGACTGTCTGTTCTTCTGCTTACCGCTACAGTGTGGAACATGGTGGAGAGAACACAATGAAACCTGGACTTAGAAAATGTGAGTGTTGACTGCTGTGAAGAATATGACTAAGAATAAGTCTTAATTCAAGTGAAGTCAAAGTCAAAGACCACCATCATTACTTACTTGGTCATATTACATATCAGCTGTAATTCTACAGAAGCAGAAATCAGGGACATCAAAGTTTACTAAGAGTTGCTATGACTGTGTGTGTGTGTGTATGTGTGTGTGATCAGTGTAAGTGTGTGTGTGTGTGTTCAGGATGTGTATGTGTGTCCAGTGTGTGTGTGTGTGTTTGTGTTTGTTCAGGATGTGTGTGTGTGTGTGTGTGTGTTTACAAAGAGTTGCTTTGACAATGTGTATGTCTGTTTGTGTCTGGCGTGTTCCTGTTACATTAGAAATGTGTATGTGTGTGTTAAGCGAGTGTGTGTGTGTGTGTGTGTGGCTTCAGTATAAGTGTGTGTGTGTGTGTTCAGGATGCTGTTTGTGTGTGTGTTAAAGATGTGTGTGTGTCAGTATGTGTGTGTGTGTGTGTGTGTGTGTTCAGTATAGTGTGTGTGTGTGTGTTCAGGATGTGTATGTGTCCAGTGTGTGTGTGTGTGTGTGTGTTTGTGTTTGTTCAGGATTTGTGTGTGTGTGTAATTAATGGGAAAAAAGTGTGTTTTATATTACCATACAGTATAACATATGATCATTCAACAAGTCTCAAGTTACCTTAACTTCTCCTTTTGATACCTAGAAACATCTATATGAAATGAATTAGTGAAAAGTGAGTTAACATTCTAATGTGAATGATGATGATTTCTAATATTGTGTCTGGTTTCATCCATCAGATGTCTGTGATCTCACACTGGACCTAAACACAGTAAACAGATTCCTCTCTCTGTCTGAGGAGAACAGAAAGGTGACACGTAGGAGAGAGAAGCAGAAGTATCCTGATCACCCGAGAGATTTGAGGACTGTAGACAGGTGCTTTGTAGAGAGGGTCTGACTGAGGCGCTGTTGCTGGGAGGTAGAGTGGAGTGGGAGAAGGGTTTATATAGGAGTGACATATAAAGGAATCAGCAGGAGAGGATGGGGGTGATGACTGTGGGATTGGATGGAATGACAAGTCCTGGTGTCTGATCTGCTCTGACAACCGTTACTCTGCCTGGCACAATGATAAGCCCACTGCCATAGACGTCCGCCCCTCCAGCTCCCACAGAGTTGGAGTGTATCTGGACTAGCCAGCCGGCACTCTGTCCTTCTACAGAGTCTCCTCTGACACACTGACCCACCTGAACACATTCCACTCCACATTCACTGAGCCCCTCTATCCAGGGTTTGGGGTTTGGGACTCGGTGTCCCCTATGTTAAATACACACTGGATACTGTACACACACACACACACACACTAGACACACACACACACACAGACACACTGACACACTGACACACACACACACTGGCACACACACACTAAAACACACTGGACACACAAACACACTTGATACACACACACTGTACACACACACACACACACACACAAACACACACACTGAACAAACACACTGAACACACACACACCGGACAAACACACACTGGACACACACACACACACACACACACACACACACACACACACACACACACAGGACACACATACATTGATCACACACACTGGACAAACACACCCACACACTGGACACTGTACACACACACACACACTAGACACACACACACACACACACTGGACACACACACACACACTGACAAACACACACACTGGACACACACACACACACACTGAACAAACACACTGAACACACACACACACACACACACACAGGACACACATACATTGATCACACACACACTGGACACACACTGGACAAACACACCCACACACTGGACACTGGACACACACACTCTGGAACACACACACACTAGACACACACACACACACTGGACTCACACACACTGGACACACACACACACACAGAGAGAGACACACACACACTGGACACACACACACACTGAACAAACACACTGAACACACACACACACACACACAGGACACACATACATTGATCACACACACACTGGACACACACACACTGGAGACACACACACTGGACACACACACAGGACACACACACACACTGGACACACACACACACACTGGACACACACACTCACACACACACACACACACTGGACACACACACACACACTGGACACACACACCTGACACACACACACACACACACAGGACACACACACACACAGGCACACAGGACACACAGGACACACACACACAGGACACACACACACACTGGACACACACACACACACTGGACACACACACACACACTGGACACACACACCTGACACACACACACACACAGGACACACACACACACTGGACACACACACACACACACACACACCACACACACACACACACACACACTGGTACACACACACACACAGGACACACACACACACTGGACACACACACACACACACACACACACACACACACACACACACACACACACTGGACACACACACTGGACCCACACATGTACACACTGGACACACACACACTGGACACACAAACACCTGACACACACACACACAAGACACACACACACACACACACACACACACACACACACACACACACACTGGACACACACACACCTGACACACACACACACACAGGACACATACACAGGACACACACACACACACACTGGACACACACACTCACACACACTGGCACACACACAGACACTGGACACACACACATACACACTTACACACACACTACACACACTGGACACACACACACACACTGGACACACACACACTGGATACACACACACACACACACTGGACACACACACACACTGGACAAACACAAACAGGACTCACACACACACACACACAAACACACACACACACACACACTGGACAAACACACACTGGACACACACACACACACACACACACACACACTGGAAACACACACACTCACACACTGAACACACACACACACACTGACACTGAACACACACACATACTTGACACACACACATTGAACACACATGCACACAGGACACACACACACACACACACACTGGACACACACACACACACACACTGGACACACACACACACACTGAACACAAACACTGGACACACACACACTAGACACACACACACTGGACACACACACACACACACACACTGGACACACACACGCTGAACACACACACACTTAACACACACACACACACTGGACACACACTCACACTCACACACTTGACATTTCTAACATGTCCTGATCTAGTGTTTCACCCCTGACCTCCTCACACCGTCTCACTGTCCATGTCTGCTTTTAGCTCCCACCTCTACTTCACTGTGTTATAATGGACCTTATGCTTGTTATGTCACCTCTGTAACCAGTTATCAAACATACTGACCTTTCTGACCCTATCCCATGGCCCTACTTTGTACAACTGAACATTTAAATTCCTCTATGAGTTTTGTTTCATGTCCATTTACTTATCCATGTATTTGTTGTATATTGGGGTTGTGCTGCAGAGCATCATGGGGGTTTGTATGTGTTGAGATGATCACGTTCCAGATAAATGGTTGAACTGATTCTGTCTCTGTCTCATCATTATTGAATTGTTATACAGACGTGGTTATGAAACCCACGAGACATAACAACAGATTGGTGATGAGTAAGTCTGAATCTACAGAAACTATTCTGTCTGGAAGAAGTGGGTTTTTACAACTGCTTAAAACTGTTATTTTCTGGGGGTACAGTATAGGCTAATGTTAGCACAGTGTATTACTAGCAGAGGCAAGTGCATAGTCGAGCTAGCTAAGAGAGAGTTAACCAGTGGTGTAAAGTACTTAAGTAAAATACTTTAAAGTACTACTTAAGTAGTTTTTTGGGGGTATATGTACTTGACTTCACTATTCATATTTTTGACTACTTTTACTTTTGCTTCACTACATTCCTAAAGAAAATAATGTACTTTTTACTCCATACATTTTCCCTGACACCCAAAAGTACTCGTTACATTGTGAATGTTTAGCAGCAATTCACACACTTATCAAGAGAACATCCCTACTGCCTCTGATCTGGGGGACTCACTAAACACAAATGCTTCGTTTGTAAATTGTCTGAGTGTTGGAGTGTGCCTCTGGCTGAACGTACATTTTAAAAACAAGAAAATTGTCTGGTTTGCTTTATGTAAGGAATTTGAAATGATTTATACTTGTACTTTTACTTTTGATACTTTAGTATATTTTAGCAATTACATTTACTTTTGATACTTAAGTATATTTAAAACCAAATACTTTTAGACTTTTACTCAAGTAGTATTTTACTGGGTGACTTTCACTTTTACTTGAGTCATTTTCTATTAAGGGATCTTTACTTTTACTCAAGTATGACAATTGGGTACTTTTTCCACCACTGGAGTTAACATCGTCATACGGCAGAAAAGGACTGGAGACGGACATCGGAGCGGGAAAACAACGTGATTAAAAAGGAGGAATATACAGTGATTAAAGGAAAGGACATTTATTCAACTGTGAAGACAAACCTTTTAATTAAATCTGCTAAATGAGCGAACTTAGGAGGAAATGTCAGTGAGTGAAGTGAATGAAGATCACGTGACTGAGGAAAATATTGCTTTGGTTGAGGACAATATTGAAGTGAGTGACAATCAGGAGCTTATTGAGAAACAAACAATTATTGGAATTGTTGGAAACATTGGACAGTTTGATAAAAGTATTGAACAGTGGAGCTCATATACAGAACAGTTTGAATAATTTGTTCTTGTAAATGACATGGATGAGGACAACATTGTGCCTACATGTTTTAGTGTAATGGGGCCAAAGACATTTAATTTACTAGGCAGCCTGCTACAGCCAGACAGAACAGGTAATAAGACATATGGGGATATTGTGGAGATACTTAAAGGACATTTTTCACCAGAACCACTAGTTAATGCTGAAAGGTTCAGGTTCCACAGGAGACATCAGGAAGAGGGAGAATCAGTAACAATGTTTGCTGCTGCATTAAAAGAAACTACCAGAACACTGTGAGTTTAATGCTGTTCTAAATGACATCATTAGAGACAGACTAGTATGTGGGCTACGGAGTGAAGCTACACAAAAAGAGACTGCTGACTGAAAGTCATCTGACCTTTGGCAAAGGACATTGAAATCAGTGTGTCCATGGAACTAGCTGCTAAAGAGGCTCACCAGTTGAGTTCATCAGGAACTTAGTGGGTTCATCTAACAATCCTAATCATCAGCTGATACATTTTAATCTCATACACAGCGTATACCTTCCACCTAGAAAATATCATTTAATAGAATTGGAGGGTGGGTTAGGGTGGTCCCAGGAGGGGTTGGAGGGTGGGTTGGGGGTGGTCCCAGGAGGGTTGGAGGGTGGGTTGGGGTAGGTCCCAGGAGGGTTGGAGGGTGGGTTGGGGGTGGTCCCAGGAGGGTTGGAGGGTGGGTTGGGGTGGTCCCAGGAGGGGTTGGAGGGTGGGTTGGGGTGGTCCCAGGAGGGGCTGGAGGGTGGGTTGAGGTGGTCCCAGGAGGGGTTGGAGGGTGGGTTGGGGGTGGTCCCAGGAGGAGGGTTGGAGGAATTGTTGGGGTGGTCCCAGGAGGGGTTGGAGGGTGGGTTGAGGTGGTCCCAGGAGGGGTTGGAGGGTGGGTTGGGGTGGTCCCAGGAGGGGTTGGAGGGTGGGTTGGGGTGGTCCCAGGAGGGGTTGGAGGGTGGGTTGGGGTGGTCCCAGGAGGGGTTGGAGGGTGGGTTGGGGGTGGTCCCAGGAGGGGTTGGAGGGGTGGGTTGATGCAGCTGAGGTGGGTGATTGTATATGTGGTTTATTATGATTGTATTTATCTGCAATAGCTAGTTTCCATAATATACTGATATATATTTTAACAGTATTGTGTTTCTAGCTGTATAACCATTCCTGCTGCTATTTGTTCTGATATATATTTTAACAGTATTGTGTCTCTAGCTGTATAACCATTCCTGCTGCTATTTGTTCTGATATATATTTTTAACAGTATTGTGTCTCTAGCTGTATAACCATTCCTGCTGCTATTTGTTCTGATATATATTTTAACAGTATTGTGTCTCTAGCTGTATAACCATTCCTGCTGCTATTTGTTCTGATATATATTTTTAACAGTATTGTGTCTCTAGCTGTATAACCATTCCTGCTGCTATTTGTTCTGATATATATTTTTTACAGTATTGTGTTTCTAGCTGTATAACCATTCCTGCTGCTATTTGTTCTTGTCTGTGTTCCTTTCAAATAAATGAAAAGTTGATCACAGAGTTTCAACTGAAAATCAGAGACCGGGAAATCAAGTCACATGCTGGTGTAAGGACATGGATTGTCCAGCCTGTGGTAAAAGGGCAACATCGGACAAGTCTCCAGAAACAAAAAAGAGAACAGACTGAAACAAGAAACAGACATTCCAACGAAAGACACATAGACATGTTCACACTGTTGAGTAAGAGAACACTGAGGTGAGTGACTCATCAGACGAGGAAGTCACACTGAAAATCCTGACTTTTCCTGGCGGGCCGCACGGATACTATGTCTCCCCCTTGCTAGAGGGACAGCCGGTGGGTATGGAGATTGACACAGGGGCAGCTGTATCTCTTGTGTCAGAATAAATACACTGAAACACCTTCCACTTCAACCAGCGCACCTGCGTGTTAAAGACTTACACAGGTGAATCTGTTGCTGTGAGAGGCATCACTGATGTCACAGTTCAGGTAAACAGAAAATCTGAAAAGCTGCCACTCTATGTTGTGAAAGGAGACTATGCATCACTACTGGGATGTTCATAGTTGGAGAAAATCACACTGGACTGGCCATCAGGGCATACAATGGCACATGGAGACACAGACCTACCTGCCATCTTAAAGAAACATGGAGAAGTCTTTAATGGACATCTGGGTAGTATGAACGACATTACAGGGAAGCTTAGCATTAAGCCAGACAGCAAACCAACGTTTCTGAAAGCAGGACCTGCTTACCTTATGCTATCAGACCATAAGTCAAGGCTGACTTGGACGCTTTAGTCAAGAACAAAGTACTGGAGCCGTGGTCAGCATGAGTGAATGCTGAGCAACACCCATCTACCAGTCCTTAACACTAGAACCGCCTGTTCTTTCAGCATATAAGAACCCGCTAGAGAAAGTTACCAGGCGTCCACTTTAGCATATGCATCAGATGCATATCAACCTGCAAGGTGCAAGGTGTGCAAACATGGTTTGTTAAATAAACGCTTGATAAATAGTGCATAAACTATTGTAAAGGATTAATTGCATGAAGAAATATTTGTGGAAATATATCAATAAAAAAAATAACAACAATAGTTAATTCTACAAAATAGGCCTATAGCCTATTTATGTTTCACTACAATAAAAAACATTACAGTGTAAACCATTTAATCAACTGTATTTGTAGATTCAATTAGTAATAGAGTTAATAAAGTCGATTTACAGTTTATTTTGACAAAGTACAAATTAAAAAAGTATAATAATAATAATATAACTAGCCAGGTGTTCAGGTGAAATGATTTGCTGTATTCCTAAACAAAAGTACCAGTGCATGAACAATTGTAAAGGATGAATTGCATAAATACATTTTGTGGAAATATATTCATGACAAGTTATAAAAACAATCATTTGTTGCTTGTATCAGACACTGTACCGCGCCTTTACACATGAATCAATCACATCTTCTCTTAATGTTTCGGGTCCACAAACAAATCAAATCGGTTGCCCTGCACACAGTTTTCATGGGCCTTGTTTGGTGTGCACCTGCCGACTTGACATTGTGTATTTTTTCCCCAGTGGGAGCTGTGGTGCTTGGGGAAGAGGGAGAGCAGGACCTGCTGTCTTGACATTGTGTATTTTTCCCCAGTGGGGAGCTGTGGTGCTTGGGGAAGAGGGAGAGCAGGACCTGCTGTCTTGACATTGTGTATTTTTCCCCAGTGGGAGCTGTGGTGCTTGGGGAAGAGGGAGAGCAGGACCTGCTGTCTTGACATTGTGTATTTTTCCCCAGTGGGAGCTGTGGTGCTTGGGGAAGAGGGAGAGCAGGACCTGCTGTCTTGACATTGTGTATTTTTCCCCAGTGGGAGCTGTGGTGCTTGGGGAAGAGGGGAGAGCAGGACCTGCTGACTTGACATTGTGTATTTTTCCCCAGTGGGAGCTGTGGTTCTTGGGGGAAGAGGGAGAGCAGGACCTGCTGTCTTGACATTGTGTCTCCTTTTTCCCCAGTGGGAGCTGTGGTGCTTGGGGAAGAGGGAGAGCAGGACCTGCTGTCTTGGCGGCCTGCTTGGTGACTGTAGCTTCTTTCTCTGCGTTCATGTGGTTCTCACCAAGCTCACATGCCAGATCCATGATGAAATGTCTCCTGCTGACTGTCTTGTCAAGGCATTGCTTGTACAACACGTGTTGATAGCAGTCATGTCGAGGCACATTGTAGAACACCTCAACAGGCCAGCGGAGAGTACCCCTTTTACAGAGTACAGTCAACAGGCCAGAGGAGAGTACCCCCCTTTTACAGAGTACAGTCAACAGGCCAGAGGAGAGTACCCCCTTTTACAGAGTACAGTCAACAGGCCAGAGGAGAGTACCCCCTTTTACAGAGTACAGTCAACAGGCCAGAGGAGAGTACCCCCTTTTACAGAGTACAGTCAACAGGCCAGAGGAGAGTACCCCCTTTTATAGAGTACAGTCAACAGGCCAGAGGAGAGTACCCCCTCTTACAGAGTACAGTCAACAGGCCAGAGGAGAGTACCCCCTTTTACAGAGTACAGTCAACAGGCCAGAGGAGAGTACCCCCTTTTACAGAGTACAGTCAACAGGCCAGAGGAGAGTACCCCCTTTTACAGAGTACAGTCAACAGGCCAGAGGAGAGTACCCCCTTTTACAGAGTACAGTCAACAGGCCAGAGGAGAGTACCCCCTTTTACAGAGTACAGTCAACAGGCCAGAGGAGAGTGACCCTTTTACAGAGTACAGTCAACAGGCCAGAGGAGAGTACCCCTTTTACAGAGTACAGTCAACAGGCCAGAGGAGAGCACCCCCTTTTACAGAGTACAGTCAACAGGCCAGAGGAGAGTACCCCCTTTACAGAGTACAGTCAACAGGCCAGAGGAGAGTACCCCCCTTTTACAGAGTACAGTCAACAGGCCAGAGGAGAGTACCCCCTTTTACAGAGTACAGTCAACAGGCCAGAGGAGAGTACCCCCTTTTACAGAGCACAGTCAACAGGCCAGCGGAGAGAACAGAAAAGCATATAACTGTAGCTATGTGGTCTTTACTTGGGTGTGTTTCAGCAGGGTGAGGTCAGAGAGATGCTTCCAAGTCAGTATTTTTCTGAACTCATAAAATCCTTTACACAATCTGATGGGATGAATGTTCCACCCCATTAAAATGACCATAAAGTCTATATAGTACCTTTAAGTTAAGACCTCACAGATCTGTTCATGGCAAAAGCAGTTCAATTAATGATATTAATTGATTCTTAAAGAATATAACTTATAAATCATGAGCCTCATCTTGAGGAGTCACCTGTGACAGTATTCATAAAGAGTAGGAGTACTGATCTGGGATCAGTTTTTCCTTTTAGATCATAATGAAACAGATTACATGGACAGGGGGACCTGGTCCTAGATCAGCACTCCTCCTCTGAGACACTGCCTTTATGAATAAGGGCCCAGGAGTCACCAGGACCAAGAAACCGGACACATACAGTTGTAAAGTTTAGCTACAGCATACTGTTGCAAAGTTGTTATTTATTTTGCTATTTTGCACCCCAGTATCTCTATTTGCACATAATCTCTTGCACATCTATCATTCCAGTGTTAATACAAATTGTAATTATTTTGCACTATAGCCTATTTATTGCCTTGCCTCCATAACTTGCTACATTTGCACACACTGTATATATATGTATTTCTGTTGTATTTTTGACTTTGTTTTGTTTTACCCCATATGTAACTCTGTGTTGTTGTTTTTATCGCACTGCTTTGCTTTATCTTGGCCAGGTCGCAGTTGTAAATGAGAACTTGTTCTCAACTGGTTTACCTGGTTAAATAAAGGTGAAATAAAAAATAAAATAAAAAAGTCTAGTTACAGCAGGTGTTTACTGCCATCTAGTGGAAGATACCAATAAAACACTTGATTATCAGGGGGTGGGGGAGACGGTTGAGCTGAAACAGAACGTAAAGAAGACTAGCTGCTCAGAACAGTGAACAAACAAAGGCAGAAGCTGCTGGTAAAGCAACACTCACGGTGTGATGGAGAGTGGTAAAGCAACACTCACGGTGTGATGGAGAGTGGTAAAGCAACACTCACGGTGTGATGGAGAGTGGTAAAGCAACACTCATGGTGTGATGGAGAGTGGTAAAGCAACACTCACGGTGTGATGGAGAGTGGTAAAGCAACACTCATGGTGTGATGGAGAGTGGTAAAGCAACACTCACGGTGTGATGGAGAGTGGTAAAGCAACACTCACGGTGTGATAGAGAGTGGTAAAGCAACACTCACGGTGTGATGGAGAGTGGTAAAGCAACACTCACGGTGTGATGGAGGGTGGTAAAGCAACACTCACGGTGTGATGGAGAGTGGTAAAGCAACACTCACGGTGTGATGGAGAGTGATAAAGCAACACTCACGGTGTACAGATGTTAAATAAATAAGTGTTAGCTTCCTCAGCACCATGCACCCCACTGTTGCCACCGGCTGTGACCAGAAGAAGAAACCGGAGACAGTGACAGACTACAATCACACAAAGGTATATACAGTATCTCTACCATATACAGATAGCCTCCCCATCTGCCAAACACCAAATAGGATCCCCTTTTATTATATTACATTTATATTATTACTATTAGTATTATCATTCTATATAATTATAACCTTTTCTATTCTATTTTATTTTATGTTAAAGGTTGGTGTGGATGCTAGACCAGATGTCCAGACTGTACTCTGTAAAAGGGGAGTACTCTCCTCTGACCTGTTGACTGTACTCTGTAAAGGGGTACTCTCCTCTGGCCTGTTGACTGTACTCTGTAAAAGGGGGTACTCTCCTCTGGCCTGTTGACTCTACTCTGAAAAGGGGGTACTCTCCTCTGGCCTGTTGACTGTACTTCTGTAAAAGGGGTACTCTCCTCTGGCCTGTTGACTCTACTCTGTAAAAGGGGTACTCTCCTCGGCCTGTTGACTGTACTCTGTGAAGGGGTACTCTCCTCTGGCCTGTTGACTGTACTCTGTAAAGGGGGTACTCTCCTCTGGCCTGTTGACTGTACTCTGTAAAAGGGGTACTCTCCTCTGGCCTGTTGACTGTACTCTGTAAAAGGGGGTACTCTCCTGTGCCTGTTTGACTGTACTCTGTAAAAGGGGGTACTCTCCTCTGGCCTGTTGACTGTACTCTGTCAAAGGGGGTACTCTCCTCTGGCCTGTTGACTGTACTCTGCAAAAGGGGGTACTCTCCTCTGGCCTGTTGACTGTACTCTATAAAAGGGGGGTACTCTCCTCTGGCCTGTTGACTGTACTCTGTAAAAGGGGGTACTCTCCTCTGGCCTGTTGACTGTACTCTGTAAAAGGGGTACTCTCCTCTGGCCTGCTGACTGTACTCTGTAAAAGGGGTACTCTCCTCTGGCCTGTTGACTGTACTCTGTAAAAGGGGGTACTCTCCTCTGGCCTGTTGACTGTACTCTGTAAAAGGGGGTACTCTCCGCTGGCCTGTTGAGGTGTTCTACAATGTGCTCGACATGACTGCTATCAACACGTGTTGTACAAGCAATGCCTTGACAAGACAGTCAGCAGGAGACATTTCATCATGGATCTGGCATGTGAGCTTGGTGAGAACCACATGAACGCAGAGAGAAAGAAGCTACAGTCACCAAGCAGGCCGCCAAGACAGCAGGTCCTGCTCTCCTCTTCCCCAAGCCCCACAGCTCCCACTGGGGAAGAAGACACAATGCCAAGACAGCAGGTCCTGTTCTCCCTCTTCCCCAAGCACCACAGCTCCACTGGGGAAAAAGGAGACACAATGTCAAGACAGCAGGTCCTGCTCTCCTCTTCCCCAAGCACCACAGCTCCCACTGGGGAAAAAGGAGACACAATGTCAAGACAGCAGGTCCTGCTCTCCCTCTTCCCCAAGAACCACAGTGCTCCCACTGGGGAAAAAAATACACAATGTCAAGTCAGCAGGTCCTGCTCTCCTCTTCCCCAAGCACCACAGCTCCCACTTTGGCTTTGTTTGGCTACTTTTTGTCCATTGTCTGAAGAAGCCTATTGTGGTGAAATGTCAGGAGTACGTTTTTTTTGTTGTTGAAACTTTTAAATGAGCCACATGGATGCTAACTGGGTACTCAGCTAAAACTAGACAAATACACCTTTTTGTTTTGGTATTTTGGGGACCAAATAAATGTATACCAACAGTGGACAATTCCCAGCAAAAGCATGGAGCTCCAACTCTCTAGTGGAGAATAGAGGGAGTATTCCCCTTGGAGAATCCAGAATGGCTCACTGAAGAAAAACATATTGGAGAATAACAACAATCTCAATCTGAAGCTACAAAGAAAAAAGGGGAATTCTTCTGAAAATCAGGAACACCATTCTTCCTCCTGCCCCACCTATTGTCCCTGTATGAATATTAGTTGGCATCTAATTGAAGAACATACTGCTTTATAGATCCCAGCCTGACAAACAATTGTTTGGGCCTTACTTTGAGCACTTTGCAATGTGCCTCCATTGAGTCTCCATGTGTCAAGCAGTACAGAGAAACGCCCTCTAGATGACAGCAGAGGCCTGCTCTTGGATCTACCCTGTCTAACCACCAGTTTAGTGACCTTGTTCCATCAATATGTCCATACTACTTCACAACCGATTTGAGGTCTTGACCAGCAACGTCCCATTGGGCTCAACCAAGCCGAGAGTGAGGTTCTAGAAAGAGGACTGACTTTCATACCAACTCCTAAACAGGTGGACTGCGGGGAGCTCGGTGGGATCTACACTTCTATCATAGAAGATTGAAGTTATTAGATCATTTGATTATGAAACAGATTTTCCTCATATACTATTTCCAAACCCCTCACATTGGGAACCTCAGTTGGAGTCAGTGTCAGAAACTATACAGACTATCTGACCAATTCACTTACAGTGGGGAAAAAAGTATTTAGTCAGCCACCAATTGTGCAAGTTCTCCCACTTAAAAAGATGAGAGAGGCCTGTAATTTTCATCATAGGTACACGTCAACTATGACAGACAAAATTAGGGAAAAAAATCCAGAAAATCACATTGTAGGATTTTTATGAATTTATTTGCAAATTATGGTGGAAAATAAGTATTTGGTCAATAACAAAAGTTTCTCAATACTTTGTTATACACCCCTTTGTTGGCAATGACACAGGTCAAACGTTTTCTGTAAGTCTTCACAAGGTTTTCACACACTGTTGCTGGTATTTTGGCCCATTCCTCCATGCAGATCTCGTCTAGAGCAGTGATGTTTTGGGGCTGTCGCTGGGCAACACGGACTTTCAACTCCCTCCAAAGATTTTCTATGGGGGTGAGATCTGGAGACTGGCTAGGCCACTCCAGGACCTTGAAATGCTTCTTACGAAGCCACTCCTCGTTGCCCGGGCGGTGTGTTTGGGATCAAGACCCAGCCACGTTTCATCTTCAATGCCCTTGCTGATGGAAGGAGGTTTTCACTCAAAATCTCACGATACATGGCCCCATTCATAATTTCCTTTAACGGATCAGTCGTCCTGGTCCCTTTGCAGAAAAACAGCCCCAAAGCATGATGTTTCCACCCCCCATGCTTCACAGTAGGTATGGTGTTCTTTGGATGCAACTCAGCATTCTTTGTCCTCCAAACACGAGCGAGTTGAGTTTTTACCAAAAAGTTATATTTTGGTTTCATCTGACCATATGACATTCTCCCAATCCTCTTCTGGATCATCCAAATGCACTCTAGCAAACTTCAGACGGGCCTGGACATGTACTGGCTTAAGCAGGAGGGGACACGTCTGGCACTGCAGGATTTGAGTCCCTGGCGGCGTAGTGTGTTACTGATGGTAGGCTTTGTTACTTTGGTCCCAGCTCTCTGCAGGTCATTCACTAGGTCCCCCGTGTGGTTCTGGGATTTTTGCTCACCGTTCTTGTGATCATTTTGACCCCACGGGGGTGAGATCTTGCGTGGAGCCCCAGATCGAGGGGGAGATTATCAGTGGTCTTGTATGTCTTCCATTTCCTAATAATTGCTCCCACAGTTGATTTCTTCAAACCAAGCTGCTTACCTATTGCAGATTCAGTCTTCCCAGCCTGGTGCAGGTCTACAATTTTGTTTCTGGTGTCCTTTGACAGCTCTTTGGTCTTGGCCATAGTGGAGTTTGGAGTGTGACTGTTTGAGGTTGTGGACAGGTGTCTTTTATACTGATAACAAGTTCAAACAGGTGCCATTAATACAGGTAACGAGTGGAGGACAGAGGAGCCTCTTAAAGAAGAAGTTACAGGTCTGTGAGAGCCAGAAATATTGCTTGTTTGTAGGTGACCAAATACTTATTTTCCACCATAATTTGCAAATAAATTCATTAAAAATCGTATAATGTGATTTTTCTGGAAAAATTTTCCTCAATTTGTCTGTCATAGTTGACGTGTACCTATGATGAAAATTACAGGCCTCTCTCATCTTTTTTAAGTGGGAGAACTTGCACAATTGGTGGCTGACTAAATACTTTTTTTCCCCACTGTACGTAGGGATGTGGCTTCCTTTTCACAATTCAGAACCCAACCTGTATATCAGCTTAACCTTACACTTTTCAAAAAATCAAGCTCTAGAAACATTGAACATCAAGTCAGAATATAGTGATTAAACCAGCAGATAAGGGTCCTCAGATTGTTGTAATGGATAAAGTGAATATCTTCTTGAAGCCGATAGACAATAGGATAATGGTAAACACTATGTTCCATTGTCCCACTCAACACAACCGGAAAACACAAAGATTAATCCAGGAGATAGTGAGTAAACTATATGAGGATCAGTACATTACAGATAAACAGATGGTCTATCTTTTGGGGCAGATTCTCCAAGGCCTAGGTAGTTTTACTTACTGCCTAAAATACATATCTCCTGAGACGTTGGCGGTTCCCTCGTGGCTGACCAATAGTAAGTGATTGTGTCTCAGAATCTTACTGTATTGCTGATTATATTGACTTTTATATCAAACCTCTATCCCAGAAACACTCCAGGTATGTTAAGGATAGTTATGAATGCAGGGTTTATTACTATTGTATTACTCTTTATATTAACTTAGCTACTGACTTGTTCTATTGTTGTTGTCAAGAGGTTAACCTGCTAGTCAGCATTTCATTGCACTGTTAACTCCATGTATATGACACATAAACCAACTTGAACTTAGAAGGAAAGGGGGAGGACAGCCAGAAAGGGAGGGGAAAAGATGGCCAGCTAAATTACAGTATGTGTCCTCAAATGTTATGTCATCTAAACATCTCACATTAGCTGGAAGAACTGACAAATTAAATGAATCATAGAGGTCTTATAACTTATTCCATTCTACAGGTCCATTGTTTTGTCTCATGGCTCTTTATATTCATATACCCTGGGGGCCATGTAGCACATAGTGTTTACCATTATCCTATTGTATATTGGTTTCAAGAAGATATTCACTTTATCCATTGCAACAACCTGAGCCCCCTTATCTGCTGGTTTAACCACTATATTCTGATTGATGTTCAATGTTTTTAGTTGATTTGTAAGGTTAAACGGATGTACAGGGCTGGTTCTGAATTGTGAAAAGGAGGCCACACCCCGACCTATAAGAGTCTGTATAGTTTATGATAAACTGGGTTATTATTTTTACATTGTTTAGCTGATATTGTGATGTAATAATATGTGTAATTAGAGGGGGAGGGCTTACCTAATTTGTCTGAGTCTCAAGATTCCCTGTGTCTACATTGATTGGTTGGGGTGTATTGGTGGCCCTGATAAGAGCCTAATTGTCTTAACTTCCTACATAGACAATGGACAATATCATTGAGGACTACTTCAGCGTGGATTCACCAACAACGAAATGTTATTATTGGAGGAATCACTCAACATAACAATAATCTTCAGACAGAAATAGTTCTAAGTAGGAATCATCTCTGGTGGGTTAAAAACAGAACAGATGAAGCAGAGGTGCTCTCCTTCAGACACCAGCAGCTTCAAACATCAGGTCGACAACATGGCTACTGCTGGCTGCACCAGAAATGTTGGATGGCCAGAATAGTTACCGACAGAGAAACTGTCCGTCAACTTCTGTGCCTTCAGGATGGTCAGGGTGTCAACCTGCGAGCAAGAAACGGCCTGAGAAACCGCCTTATGTTTGGCATGTGGGTGGTTACGACAAGTTAAAACCTTATGGAATATGTACCAGTGGATGCATCGACGGGTTTTCACCTAAAATGATATGGCTAGAAGGCTACGAGACAAACAATGACAAACAATGACCCCCGGGTCGTCTCTGGGTCGTCTCTGGGTCGTCTCTGGGTCGTCTCTGGGTATTTCATGGACGCTGTGAATGACAGAAACGGATACAGCTATAGATTGAGGCTTGATCATGGAACTGAAAACACAAATATTGCAGAGATTCAAAAATGTCTGCGTCACTCTGTGGATGAGGCTGGAACAGACTGCGTCACTTTGGGCCCCAACACTGGAAATCAAAGAATTGAGCGTTGGTGGCTCACTCTGAGAAGTCAATGTTGAGAGTTTTGGATGGACTATATTTGACCAGCTCAGAGGAGATGGACACTCTGCAGAATCTCTCCTGGACAAATCTCTAATCCAGTTTTGTTTCCAAAACACAATACATGTAATATCATCTCTCAGTTAGTTGAGCAGTCTGGTTCATATAGTTAGTTCAGTAGTCTGGTTCATATAGTTAGTTCAGTAGTCTGGTTCATATAGTTAGTTGAGTAGTCTGGTTCATATAGTTAGTTCAGTAGTCTGGTTCATATAGTTAGTTGAGTAGTCTGGTTCATATAGTTAGTTCAGTAGTCTGGTTCATATAGTTAGTTCAGTAGTCTGGTTCATATAGTTAGTTCAGTAGTCTGGTTCATATAGTTAGTTCAGTAGTCTGGTTCATATAGTTAGTTCAGTAGTCTGGTTCTGTCAAGGTCGAGGTAAGGAGTAGACCAAGGCGCAGCGTGATGAACAAACATGACTTTAATTAGTTAAAGCGTCAAAAATACAAAACAAAACACCGACTCGTAGACGTCCACGGTATCAATGACCGAACACGGAACAAAAACCCACAACCACAAAGGGAAAACATACAGTTTAAATATGGCTCCCAATCAGAGACAACCAGCCAACAGCTGACACTCGTTGCCTCTGATTGGGAGTCACTCAGGCAAACATAGAATACAACAAACTAGAATGAACACCAACATAGAAATACACACATAGAAATGAACACACCCTGGCTCAACATAATGAGTCCCAGAGCCAGGGTGTGACAGTACCCCCCCCTAAAGGTGCGGACTGCGACCGCGACCAACTAAACAAACCAGGGGAGGGCTGGGCGGGCATACTTCCTCTGCGGCTGTTCTGGCTCCGGCCTTGACCACCACCCTCCAATACACCCCCCATAGTGCCCCTGGTCCAGTCTGGCCCCGCAGGACTGGACTTAACAGGAGCGATCCTTACCAGGCTGTCGACTCGCACCCCCTGGCTTGGTGCGTGGAGGAGGAACGGGCCTTACCAGGCTGGACGACTCGCACCCCTGGCTTTGTGCGTGGAGGAGGAACGGGCCTTACCAGGCTGACGACTCGCACCCCTGGCTTGGTGCGTGGAAGAGGGACGGGCCTTACCAGGCTGACGACTCGCACCCCTGGCTTGGTGCGTGGAAGAGGGACGGGCCTTACCAGGCTGACTTTCGCACCCCTGGCTTGAAGTGCGAGTGGCAGGAACAGGCCGGACCGGGCTGGCGACGCGCGACCGTAGGTTTGGTGCGAGTGGCAGGAACAGGCCGGGTCGGGCTGGCGACGCGCACCGTAGACTTGGTGCGGGTGGCAGAACAGGCCGGACCCGGGCTGGGCGACGCGCTACCGTAGGTTTGGTGCGAGTGGCAGGAACAGGCCGGGTCGGGCTGGCGACGCGCACCGTAGACTTGGTGCGTGGAGCAGGGACAGGCCGGGCTGGGCTGTCGACGCACACCGTAGGCTTGGTGCGTGGATCAGGGACAGGCCGGGCTGGGCTGGCGACGCACACCGTAGGCTTGGTGCGTGGAGCAGGGACAGGCCGGACTGGGCTGGCGACGCACACCGTAGGCTTGGTGCGTGGAGCAGGGACAGGCCGGGCTGGGCTGTCGACGCACACCGTAGGCTTGGTGCGTGTAGCAGGGACAGGCCGGGCTGGGCTGTCGACGCACACCGTAGGCTTGGTGCGTGGAGCAGGGACAGGCCGGACTGGGCTGGCGACGCACACCGTGAGGCTTGTGCGTGGAGCAGGGACAGGCCGGGCTGGGCTGTCGACGCACACCATAGGCTTGGTGCGTGTAGCAGGGACAGGCCGGGCTGGGCTGTCGACGCACACCGTAGGCTTGGTGCGTGGAGCAGGGACAGGCCGGACTGGGCTGGCGACGCACACCGTAGGCTTGGTGCGTGGAGCAGGAACAGGCCGGGCTGGGCTGTCGACGCACACCGTAGGCTTGGTGCGTGGAGCAGGGACAGGCCGAACCGGGCTGTGGGAGACAGATAGAGGCCTGGAGTGAAGAGCGGCCACCACCCGTCCTGGCTGAATGCCTACCTCACACACTCTGTGTGAGGCATCCCCCGACAGGACGACAGGGCGGTGTACCCTGGCCTGGTGGCCTTCTGGATCCGCCCCTTTTCTCCTCCGTCAGCCCCGTCGTCCATGCCGTGTGCCCCCTAAAAATGTTCTGGGGTTTCTCACGACCGTCCGACGACGACCCTGATCACGCCGTAGCTCCTCTCACGGCGCGCCTCCACCGTCTCTTCTCCCGGGTGCTTCCTCCCATGTCCAGCCCAAGAGCTGCCCCTGGACACGCTGCTTGGTCGTTGCATGGTGGGTTTTTCTGTCAAGGTCGAGGGTAAGGAGTAGACCAAGGCGCAGCGTGATGAACAAACATGACTTTAATTAGTTAAAGCGTCAAAAATACAAAACAAAACACGACTACGTGACGTCCACAGTATCAATGACCGAACACGGAACAAAAACCCACAACCACAAAGGGAAAACATACAGTTTAAATATGGCTCCCAATCAGAGACAACCAGCCAACAGCTGACACTCGTTGCCTCTGATTGGGAGTCACTCAGAGCAAACATAGAATACAACAAACTAGAATGAACACCAACATAGAAATACACACATAGAAATGAACACAACCTGGCTCAACATAATGAGTCCCAGAGCCAGGGTGTGACAGGTTCTATAGTTAGTTCAGTAGTCTGGTTCATATAGTTAGTTCAGTAGTCTGGTTCATATAGTTAGTTCAGTAGTCTGGTTCATATAGTTAGTTGAGTAGTCTGGTTCATATAGTTAGTTCAGTAGTCTGGTTCATATGTTAGTTGAGTAGTCTGGTTCATATAGTTAGTTCAGTAGTCTGGTTCTATAGTTAGTTCAGTGGTCTGGTTCATATAGATTAGTTGAATAGTCTGGTTCATATAGTTAGTTCAGTAGTCTGGTTCATATAGTTAGTTGAGTAGTCTGGTTCATATAGGTTAGTTCAGTAGTCTGGTTCATATAGTTAGTTCAATAGTCTGGTTCATATAGTTAGTTGAGTAGTCTGGTTCATATAGTTAGTTCAGTAGTCTGGTTCATATAGTTAGTTCAGTAGTCTGGTTCAAATAGTTAGTTCAGTAGTCTGGTTCATATAGTTAGTTCAGTAGTCTGGTTCAAATAGTTAGTTCATTAGTCTGGTTCATATAGTTAGTTGAGTAGTCTGGTTCATATAGTTAGTTCAGTAGTCTGGTTCATATAGTTAGTTCAGTAGTCTGGTTCAAATAGTTAGTTCAGTAGTCTGGTTCATATAGTTAGTTGAATAGTCTGGTTCATATAGTTAGTTCAGTAGTCTGGGTTCATATAGTTAGTTGAGTAGTCTGGGTTCTATAAGTAGTTAGTTCAGTAGTCTGGTTCATATAGTTAGTTCAGTAGTCTGGTTCATATCGTTAGTTCAGTAGTCTGGTTCATATCGTTAGTTCAGTAGTCTGGTTCATATAGTTAGTTCAGTAGTCTGGTTCATATAGTTAGTTCAGTAGTCTGGTTCATATAGTTAGTTCAGTAGTCTGGTTCATATAGTTAGTTCAGTAGTCTGGTTCATATAGTTAGTTCAGTAGTCTGGTTCATATAGTTAGTTCAGTAGTCTGGTTCCATATAGTTAGTTCAGTAGTCTGGTTCATATAGTTTGTTCAGTAGTCTTGTTCATATAGTTAGTTCAGTAGTCTGGTTCATATAGTTAGTTCAGTAGTCTGGTTCATATAGTTAGTTCAGTAGTCTGGTTCATATAGTTAGTTCAGTAGTCTGGTTCATATAGTTTGTTCAGTAGTCTTGTTCATATCGTTAGTTCAGTAGTCTGGTTCATATAGTTAGTTCAGTAGTCTGGTTCTTATAGTTACAGTGGGGAAAAAAGTATTTAGTCAGCCACCAATTGTGCAAGTTCTCCCACTTAAAAAGATGAGAGAGGCCTGTAATTTTCATCATAGGTACAGGTCAACTATGACAGACAAAATGAGGAAAAAAATCCAGAAAATCACATTGTAGGATCTTTAATGAATTTATTTGGAAATTATGGTGGAAAATAAGTATTTGGTCAATAACAAAAGTTTCTCAATACTTTGTTATATACCCTTTGTTGGCAATGACACAGGTCAAACGTTTTCTGTAAGTCTTCACAAGGTTTTCACACACTGTTGCTGGTATTTTGGCCCATTCCTCCATGCAGATCTCCTTTAGAGCAGTGATGTTTTGGGGCTGTCGCTGGGCAACACGGACTTTCAACTCCCTCCAAATATTTTCTATGGGGTTGAGATCTGGAGACTGGCTAGAGCCACTCCAGGACCTTGAAATGCTTCTTACGAAGCCACTCCTTCGTTGCCGGGCGGTGTGTTTGGGATCATTGTCATGCTAAAAGACCCAGACACGTTTCATCTTCAATGTCCTTGCTGATGGAAGGAGGTTTTCACTTAAAAATCTCACGATACATGGCCCCATTCATTATTTCCTTTACACGGATCAGTCGTCCTGGTCCCTTTGCAGAAAAAACAGCCTCAAAGCATGATGTTTCCACCCCCATGCTTCACAGTAGGTATGGTGTTCTTTGGATGCAACTCAGCATTCTTTGTCCTCCAAACACGACGAGGTTGAGTTTTTACCAAAAAGTTATATTTTGGTTTCATCTGACCATATGATATTCTCCCAATCCTCTTCTGGATCATCCAAATGCACTCTAGCAAACTTCATACGGGCCTGGACATGTACTGGCTTAAGCAGGGGGACACGTCTGGCACTGCAGGATTTGAGTCCCTGGCGGCGTAGTGTGTTACTGATGGTAGGCTTTGTTACTTTGGTCCCAGCTCTCTGCAGGTCATTCACTAGGTCCCCCGTGTGGTTCTGGGATTTTTGCTCACCGTTCTTGTGATCATTTTGACCCCACGGGTGAGATCTTGCGTGGAGCCCCAGATCGAGGAAGATTATCAGTGGTCTTGTATGTCTTCCATTTCCTAATAATTGCTCCCACAGTTGATTTCTTCAAACCAAGCTGCTTACCTATTGCAGATTCAGTCTTCCCAGCCTGGTGCAGGTCTATAATTTTGTTTCTGGTGTCCTTTGACAGCTCTTTGGTCTTGGCCATAGTGGAGTTTGGAGTGTGACTGTTTGAGGTTGTGGACAGGTGTCTTTTATAGTGATAACAAGTTCAAACAGGTGCCATTAATACAGGTAACGAGTGGAGGACAGAGGAGCCTCTTAAAGAAGAAGTTACAGGTCTGTGAGAGCCAGAAATCTTGCTTGTTTGTAGGTGACCAAATACTTATTTTCCACCATAATTTGCAAATAAATTCATAAAAAATCCTACAATGTGATTTTCTGGAAAAATTCTCAATTTGTCTGTCATAGTTGACGTGTACCTATGATGAAAATTACAGGCTCTCTCATCTTTCTAAGTGGGAGAACTTGCACAATTGGTGGCTGACTAAATACTTTTTTCCCCACTGTAGTTCAGTAGTCTGGTTCATATAGTTAGTTCAGTAGACTGGTTCATATAGTTAGTTCAGTAGTCTGGTTCATATAGTTAGTTGAGTAGTCTGGTTCATATAGTTAGTTCAGTAGTCTGGTTCATATAGTTAGTTGAGTAATCTGGTTCATATAGTTAGTTCAGTAGTCTGGTTCATATAGTTAGTTCAGTAGTCTGGTTCATATAGTTAGTTGAGTAGTCTGGTTCATATAGTTAGTTCAGTAGTATGGTTCATATAGTTAGTTGAGTAGTCTGGTTCATATAGTTAGTTCAGTAGTCTGGTTCATATAGTTAGTTGAGTAGTCTGGTTCATATAGTTAGTTGAGTAGTCTGGTTCTATATAGTTAGTTCAGTAGTCTGGTTCATATAGTTAGTTCAGTAGTCTGGTTCATATAGTTAGTTCAGTAGTCTGGGTTCATATAGTTAGTTGAGTAGTCTGGTTCATATAGTTAGTTCAGTAGTCTGGTTCATATAGGTAGTTCAGTAGTCTGGACTCAGTCAGCATGTCATTGTACCGTGTGTATTCCAAGTCAGATTTAATTTCAGTATTTTTTACTTCCCTACGAATTCCCAACTTTATGCATCAATAATATTTTCTTCTGGTAAGCAACTTTTTTAAGACTCTCTTAAGCAATATGTCAAGTCAGTGTCAACTATTGTGCAAGCTCGGTAGTCAAACAGTTTAGATTTTCGTATGGCAAGGCTTTTAGTCTTCTGCCTGCAGTATGTGAGAACGGCAAGGCGATCCCCGTAGGACGGTTGGTAGGCGCTTAGCTGGTCATCACTCGTGAGTGGAAGCACACTTTCATCACTCTAATGCAGGGAAGAAAATCTAAATAATATATTTTCCATTGACATAAAACATCAATAGTTGTATAAGTTCATAACCATAATTTACTTCAAGTGGGGAGTTATTACAAAATATATGTAATTTGAACCAGTGGAAATGTATTGAATAAACAGCTTGATTCCAGGGAAAACAACACTATCTGGATTTATCTTCACTTTTGCACCTTCTCTTTCTCCATCTCTCTTATAGTCTCCTCCGGAACTTTCCTGCCTCGTAGGAAACTATAAAAAGTCATCCATCCTGTACACACACATTTGACATGTACACTTGAACTGATGATTTCTTTAATGATCCAATGATAGCATATCGTTACCTTAACAACCTTTCTCTACAGTCCAATACATTGAATCCAACACACAGCAAACCACTCCATACCAGAGTTACACTTTTCAAGGTGCATAAAGATGGAAGAATTCAGATATGACGGCATTGTTTTTACTACTGGTCCACAGAGTTCTTAAACTACGGTGTGCAACATGGTTCAGTGTACCAGTAAATCAGCACAATCTACTTTTAAATTGTATTTAACTCGGCAAGTCAGTTAAGAACAAATTCTTATTTACAATGACGGCCTACCCCGGCCAAACCCTCCCCTAACCTGGACAACGCTGGCGCCGCCTATGGGACTCCCCGATCACGATACAGCCAGGGATTGAACCCGGGTCTATAAGTATACCTCTAGCACTGCAATACAGTACCTTAGACCGCTGCGCCACTCGGTCCACCACCTTGGAGCTAAAATTGGGATCAAGTATACTGTGTTCATGACAAAACAAAAATTAGTAATGGAGAGCACTGTACAATACGGCAAACTTAGCAAACAAGGTATTTGTGGTAAGTACATGGGGGCCACCATCTTTATGCATCTTCACCATTAACACAATCCATGAAGTGGATATTATGCACTTTACGGGCCTGCACATTACAATCCTGCAGTGCACGCAAGGTCCCCCTGCTCAAGCCAGCGCATGTCCAGGCCCGTCTGAAGTTTGCCAATGACCATCTGGATGATCCAGAGGAGGAATGGGAGAAGGTCATGTGGTCTGATGAGACAAAAATTGAGCTTTTGGTCTAAACTCCACTTCGCCGTGTTTGGAGGAAGAAGAAGGGATGAGTACAACCCCAAGAACACCATCCCAACCGTGAAGCATGGAGGTGGAAACATCATTCTTTGGGGATGCTTTTCTGCAAAGGGGACAGGACGATTGCACCGTATTGAGGGGGAGGATGGATGGGGCCATGTATCGCGAGATCTTGGCCAACAACCTCCTTCCCTCAGTAAGAGCATTGAAGATGGGTCGTGGCTGGGTCTTCCAGCATGACAACAACCCGAAACACACAGCCAGGGCAACTAAGGAGTGGCTCCGTAAGAAGCATCTCAAGGTCCTGGAGTGGCCTAGCAAGTCTCCAGACCTGAACCCACTAGAACATTTTTGGAGGGAGCTGAAAGTCCGTATTGCCCAGCGAAAGCCCCCGAAACCTGAAGGATCTGGTGAAGGTCTGTATGGAGGAGTGGGCCAAAATCCCTGCTGCAGTGTGTGCAAACCTGGTCAAGACCTACAGGAAACGTATGATCTCTGTAATTGCAAACAAAGGTTTCTGTACCAAATATTAAGTTCTGCTTTTCTGATGTATCAAATACTTATGTCATGCAATAAAATGCAAATGAATTACTTAAAAATCATACAATGTGATTTTCTGGATTTTTGTTTAGTCTCTCACAGTTGAAGTGTACCTATGATAACAATTACAGACCTCTACATGCTTTGTAAGTAGGAAAACCTGCAAAATCGGCAGTGTATCAAATACTTGTTCTCCCCACTGTATATCCATCTATATCTATATTATAGACAGTTGTATTAACCCTAACCCTGTTGGGTGATGGTTATATATCCATCTATATCTATATTATAGACAGTTGTCCTAACCCTAACCCTGTTGGGTGATGGTATATATATATACATCTATATCTATATTATAGACAGTTGTCCTAACCCTAACCCTGTTGGGTGATGGTATATATATATACATCTATATCTATATTATAGACAGTTGTCCTAACCCTAACCCTGCTGGGTGATGGGATATATATATAAATCTATATCTACCGTTGAAGTCGGAAGTTTATATACACTTAGGTTGGAGTCATTTAAACTCATTTTTCAAGCACTCCACACATTTCTTGTTAATGAACTATAGTTTTGGCAAGTCGGTGAGGACATATACTTTGTTTATGACAGTCATTGTTTACAGACAGATTATATCACTTATAATTCACTGCATCACAATTCTAGTGGGTCAGAAGTTTACATACACTAAGTTGACTGTGCCTTTAAACAGCTTGGAAAATTCCAGAAAATGATGTCATGGCTTTAGGAAGCTTCTGATAGGCTAATTTACATAATTTGAGTCAATTGGAGGTGTCCATGTGGATGTATTTCAAGGCCTACCTTCAAACTCAGTGCCTCTTTGTTTGACATCATGGGGAAATCAAAACAAATAATCAGCCAAGACCTCAGAAAGATAATTGTAGACCACAAGTCTGGTTCATCCTTGGGAGCAATTTCCAAACGCCTGAAGGTACCACGTTCATCTGTACAAACAATAGTGCGCAAGTATAAACACCATGGGACCCACGCAGCCGTCATACCGCTCAGGAATGAGAGCGTTCTGTCTCCTAGAGATGAACGACTTTGGTGCGAAAAGTGCAAATCAATCCCAGAACAACAGCAAAGGACCTTGTGAAGATGCTGGAGTAAACAGGTACAAAAGTATCTATATCCACAGTAAAACGAGTCCTATATCGACATAACCTGAAAGGCCGCTCAGCAAGGGAGAAGCCACTGCTCCAAAACCTCCATAAAAAGCCAGACTACGGTTTGCAACTGCACATGGGGACAAAGAACATACCTTTTGGAGAAATGTCCTCTAGTCTGATGAAACAAAATAGAACTGTTTGGCCATAATGACCATCGTTATGTTTGGAGGAAAAAGGGGAACGCTTGCAAGCCGAAGAACAGCATCCCAACCGTGAAGAACAGGGGTGGCAGCATCATGCTGTGGGGGTGCTTTGCTGCAGGAGGGACTGATGCACTTCACAAAATAGATGGCATCAAGAGGAAGGAAAATTATGCGGATATATTGAAGCAACATCTCAAGACATCAGTCAGGAAGTTAAAGCTTGGTCGCAAATGGGTCTTCCAAATGGACAATGACCCCAAGCATACTTCCAAAGTTGTGGCAAAATGGCTTAAGGACAACAAAGTAAAGGTATTGAGTGGAGCCATCACAAAGCCCTAGACCTCAATCCTATAGAAATGTGTGGGCAGAACTGAAAAAGCGTGAGCGAGCAGGAGGCCTACAAACCTGACTCAGTTATACCAGCTCTGTCAGGAGGAATGGGCCAAAATTCACCCAACTTATTGTGGGAAGCTTGTGGAAGGCTACCCGAAACGTTTGACCCAAGTTAAACAATTTAGAGACAATGCTACCAAATACTAATTGAGTGTATCTAAACTTCTGACCCACTGGGAATGTGATGAAAGAAATAAAAGCTGAAATAAATCATTCTCTCTACTATTATTCTGACATTTCACATTCTTAAAATAAAGTGGTGATCCTAAATGACCTAAGACAGGGAATTTCTACTAGGATTAAATGTCAGGAATTGTGATAAACTGAGTTTAAATGTATTTGGCTAAGGTGTATGTAAACTTCCGACTTCAACTGTATCTATAAAAGTGCTGATCCAATGAGGCGTGGTGGTGACAACATATTTTTAGCTGCTGTCAAACCTGACAACATTAAACGTCTTTTCTGTAATGATAGTGGTGAATTATCATTAAGTGATAACAGTTTTGGGGAACAAAGTATGATGATATCCACTGCAGTATATAAGACAGAGGGTATCACTTTCCAAAACAATGTCCCCTGGTCACTCCCAGTACATATGATTAAATGAGTCCAAGGCACCTTGATTCATAGATCTTACAGAGAGGTTATGATTTTCATTAAATTATGTTTTCTAGGTGGAAGGTTTACCCTGTGTATGAGATTAAAATGTATCAGCTGATAATTAGGATTGTTAGATGAACCCACTAAGTTCCTGATGAACTCAACTGGTGAGCCTCTTTAGCAGCTAGTTCCATGGACACACTGATTTCAATGTCCTTTGCCAAGGTCAGATGACTTTCAGTCAACAGTCTCTTTTGTGTAGCTTCACCCGCAGCCCACATACTAGTCTGTCTCTAATGATGTCATTTAGAACAGCATTAAACTCAGTGTTCTGGTAGTTTCTTTAATGCAGCAGCAAACATTGTTACTGATTCTCCCTCTTCCTGATGTCTCTCCTGTGGAACCTGAACCTTTCAGCATGAATTAGTGGTTCTGGTGAAAAATGTCCTTTAAGTATCTCCACAATATCCCCATACGTCTTATTACCTGTTCTGTCTGGCTGTAGCAGGCTGCCTAGTAAATTAAATGTCTTTGGCCCCATTACACTAAAAACATGTAGGCACAATGTTGTCCCATACATGTCTGTTCTGTATATGAGCTCCACTGCTCAATACTTTCATCAAACTGTCCAATGTTTCCAACAATTCCAGCCATTTTCGTTTCTCAATAAGCTCCTGATTGTCACTCACTTCAATATTATCCTCAACCACAGCAATATTTTCCTCAGTCATGTGATCTTCATTCACTTCACTCACTGACGTTTCCTCCTAAATTCGCTCATTTAGCAGATTTAATTAAAAGGTTTGTCTTCACAGATGAATAAATGTCCTTTCCTTTAATCACTGTATTTCTCCTTTTTAATCACGTTGTTTTCCGCTCCGATGTCCGTCTCCAGTCCTTTTCTGCCAGTCCATGACGATGTTAACTCCAGTGGTGGAAAAAAGTACCCAATTGTCATACTTGAGTAAAAGTAAAGATACCTTAATAGAAAATGACTAAACTAAAAGTGAAAGTCACCCAGTAAAATACTACTTGAGTAAAAGTCTAAAAGTATTTGGTTTTAAATATACTTAAGTATCAAAAGTAAATGTAATTGCTCAAATATACTAAAGTATCAAAAGTAAAAGTACAAGTATAAATCATTTCAAATTCCTTACATAAAGCAAACCAGACGATTTTCTTGTTTTTAAAATTTACGTTCAGCCAGCCACAAATTTACGTACACCCCCAACATTCAGACAATTTACAAACAAAGTTTAGTGAGTCTGCCAGATCAGAGGCAGTAGGGATGTTCTCTTGATAAGTGCGTGAATTGGAACATTTTCTGTCCTGCTAAGCATTCAAAATGTGAGAGTACTTTTGGGTGTCAGGGAAAATGTATGGAGTAAAAAAGTACATTATTTTCTTTAGGAATGTAGTGAAGTAAAGTAAAAGTAGTCAAAAATATAAATAGTAAAGTAAAGTACAGATACCCCCAAAAAACTACTTAAGTAGTACTTTAAAGTATTTTTACTTAAGTACTTTACACCACTGGTTAACGCTCTTTCTTAGCTAGCTGACTATGCACACAGTTGTAAAAACCCACTTCTTCCAGACAGAATAGTTCCTGTAGATTCAGACTTACTTATCGCCAATCTGTTTTTATGTCTCAGTGGGTTTCATAACCACGTCTGTATAACAATTCAATAATGATGAGACGGGAGACAGGAATCAGTTCAACCTTTTATCTGAACGTGATCATCTCAACACATACAAACCCCCATGATGCTCTGCAGCACAACCCCAATATACAACAAATATATAAATAAGTAAATGGACACGAAACAAAACTCAGAGAGGAATTTAAATGTTCAGTTGTAGAAAGTAGGGCCATGGGATAGGGTCAGAAAGGTCAGTATGTTTGATAACTGGTTACACAGGTGACATAACAAGCATAATGTCCATTATAACACAGTGAAGTAGAGGTGGGAGCTAAAAGCAGACATGGACAGTGAGACGGTGTGAGGAGGTCAGGGGTGAAACACTAGATCAGGACAGGTAGAAATGGCAGGGCTGGAAATAGACACAGAGACACATTCTGATCATGGCTCAGACCTGACCTGAGACACCCAAACAGAAGAAGCCATAGCAAGTCCTGTCCAGTAGGCTATATGGGATTCCTTTCATCAAAAATCCTACACATGGAAATGTGTCCAGGTGTGTGTGTGTCCAGTGTGTGTGTGTTTCCCAGTGTGTGTGTGTGTGTCCAGTGTGTCTGTGTGTGTCCAGTGTGTGTGTGTGTCCAGTATGTTTGTGTGTGTCCAGTGTGTGTGTGTGTGTGTGTGTGTGTGTGTGTGTGTGTGTGTGTGTGTGTGTGTGTGTCTGTGTGTCTGTGTGTGTGTGTCTGTGTGTGTCCAGTGTGTGGACACACACAGTCTGTGTGTGTCCAATGTAGCTCAGCTGGTAGAGCACGGCGCTTGTAACGCCAAGGTAGTGGGTTCGATCCCGGGACCACCCATACAAAAAAAAAAAAAAATGTATGCACGGATGACTGTAAGTCGCTTTGGATAAACGTCTGCTAAATGGCATATTATTATTATATTATTATTATGTGTGTGTCCAGTGTGTCTGTGTGTGTCCAGTGTGTGTGTGTGTCCAGTGTGTTTGTGTGTGTCCAGGTGTGTGTGTGTGTGTGTGTGTGTGTGTGTCCAGTGTGTATGTGTGTGTGTGTCCAGTGTGTGTCTGTGCGTCCAGTGTGTGTGTGTGTGTGTCCAGTGTGTATGTGTGTGTTTTGTGTCCTGTGTGTGTGTGTTCAGTGTGTGTGTGTCCAGGTGTGTGTGTGTTCAGTGTGTGTCCAGTGTGTGTTCAGTGTGTGTGTGTGTCCAGTCAGTGTGTGTGTGTTCAGTGTGTATGTGTCCAGTGTGTGTGTGTTCAGTGTGTGTGTGTGTGTTCAGTGTGTGTGTGTCCATTCAGTGTGTGTGTGTGTGTGAGTCCAGTGTGTTATGTTTGACACAGGGACACTGAAGAGTCAAAAAAGTAATGATCAACCCTAAACCCTGGATAGAGGGGCTCAGTGAATGTGGAGTGGAATGTGTTCAGGTGGGTCAGTGTGTCAGAGGAGACTCTGTAGAAGGACAGAGTGCCGGCTGGCCAGTCCAGATACACTCCTACTCTGTGGGAGCTGGAGGAGGGGACGTCTATGGCAGTGGGGTTATCATTGTGCCAGGCATAGTAACTGTTGTCAGAGCAGCTCAGACTCCAGGACTTGTCATTGTATCCAATCCTACAGTCACTACCCCTCCTCTCCAGCTGATTCCTTTATATGCCACTCCTATATCAGCCCCTCTCCCACTCCACTCTACCTCCAGTAACAGCGCCCAGTCAAACCCTCTCTACACAGCACCTGTCTCCAGACCTCAAATCTCTCTGGATGATCAGAATACTGGCTGCTCCTCTCTCCTCCTATATGTCACCTTTCTGTTCTCCTCAGACAGAGAGAGGAATCTGTTTACTGTGTTTGGGTCCAGTGTGAGATCACAGACATCTGATGGATGAAACCAGACACAATATTAGAAATCATCATCATTCACATTAGAATGTTAACTCACTTTTCACTAATTCATTTAATGTAGATGTTTCTAGGTATCAAAAAGGAGAACTTAAGGTAACTTTAGATTTGTTGAATGATCATATGTTATACTGTATGGTAATATAAAACACACATATTCCCATTAATTACACACACACACACTGAACACACACATTTCTAATGTAACAGGAACACGCCACACACAGACACACACATTGTCAAAGCAACTCTTTGTAAACTTTGGTGTCCCTGATTTGTGCTTCTGTAGAACTACAGCTGATATTTAATATGACCAAGTAAGTAATGATGGTGGTCTTTGACTTTGACTTCACTTGAATTAAGACTTATTCTTAGTCATATTCTTCACAGCAGTCAACACTCACATTTTCTAAGTCCAGGTTTCATTGTGTTCTCTCCACCATGTTCCACACTGTAGCGGTAAGCAGAAGAACAGACAGTCATTGAGTGATAAACGTACACACAATGTGTGTGTGTGTGTCCAGTGTGTGTGTCTGTGTGTGTGTGTGTGTGTGTGTCCAGTGTGTGTGTGTCCAGTGTGTGTGTGTGTGTGTGTGTGTGTGTGTGTGTGTGTGTGTGTGTGTGTGTTTGTCCAGTGTGTGTGTGTGTGTGTGTGTGTACTGATACACGTGCACACACACACACACACACACACACACACACACACACACACACACAAACACACACACACACACACACACACACACATACACTCACACACACACTCACACTGGACACACACAATGGACACACACACACAAACAGTCAGCACATAACTTTGTCCAAGTGTGTGTGTGTCCAATGTGTGTCCACTGTGTGTGTGTGTGTGTGTCCAGCGTGTGTGTGTCTGTGTGTCATTGAGTGATAGACATGCACACACACACACACACACACATTAGACACACAAACACACACACACAAACATTCAGCATATAACTTGTGTGTGTCCAGTAGTGTGTGTGTGTGTGTGTCCAGAGTGTGTGTGTGTGTGTCCAGCGTACGTGTCTAGGTGTGTGTGTGTGTCTAGTGTGTGTGTCCAATGCGTGTGTGTCCATTTTGTGTGTGTGTGTCCAGTTTGTCTTGTGTGTGTGTCTAGTGTGTGTGTGTGTGTCCAGTGTGTGTGTCCAATGCGTGTGTGTCCATTTTGTGTGTGTGTGTCCAGCATGTGTGTGTGTGTATGTGTGTGTGTGTGTTTCCAGTGTTTGTGTGTGTGTCCAGCATGTGTGTGTGTGTGTGTGTCCAGTGTGTGTGTGTGTGTCCAGTTTGTGTGTGTGTGTCCAGTGTGTGTGTGTCCATTGTGTGTGTCCAGTTTGTGTGTGTGTGTCCAGTGTGTTTGTGTGTGTGTTCAGTGTGTGTGTGTGTGTGTGTCTATTTTGTGTGTGTGTGTGTCCAGTTTGTGTGTCTGTGTCCAGTGTGTGTGTTTGTGTGTGTCAAGGATGTCAAACAATGTGTGTGTATGTGTGTCTGTGTGTCCAGGTGTGAGTGTCCAGTGTGTGTGTGGGTCCATTGTGTGTTTGTGTACAGTGTGTGTGTGTGTGTGTGTGTGTGTGTGTGTGTCTGTGTGTCCAGTGTGTGTGTGTGTCCAGTGTGTGTGTGTGTGTCAAGTGTGTGTGTGTATGTGTGTGTCAAGTGTGTGTGTGTGTGTGTGTGTCCAGTGTGTGTGTGTGTGTGTGTGTCTCCAGTGTGTGTGTGTCCTGTGTGTGTGTGTTTGTGCCCAGTGTGAGTGTGTCCAGTGTGTCTGTGTGTGTGTGTCAAGGATATGTCCAATGTGTGTGTGTGTGTGTCCATTGTGTGTGTCCAGTGTGTGTGTGTGTGTCCAGTGTGTGTGTGTGTGTCCAGTGTGTGTGTCCAGTGTGTGTGTTTGTGTGTGTCAAGGATGTCAAACAATGTGTGTGTATGTGTGTCTGTGTGTCCAGTGTGTGTGTGTCCAGTGTGTGTGTTTGTGTCCAGTGTGTGTGTGTGTGTGTGTGTGTGTGTGTGTGTGTGTGTGTGTGTGTGTGTGTCTGTGTGTCCAGTGTGTGTGTGTGTGTGTGTGTGTGTGTGTGTGTGTCCAGTGTGTGTGTGTGTGTCCAGTGTGTGTGTGTGTGTGTGTGTGTGTGTTTGTGTGTGTGTCTCAGTGTGTGTGTTTCCTGTGTGTGTGTGTTTGTGTCCAGTGTGAGTGTGTCCAGCGTGTGTGTGTGTGTGTGTGTGTATCCATTGTGTGTGTCCAGTGTGTGTGTGTGTGTGTCCAGTGTGTGTGTATGTGTGTGTGTCCAGTGTGTGTGTCAATGTGTGTGTGTGTGTCCAGTGTGAGTGTGTGTGTGTGTGTGTGTGTGTGTCCAGTGTGAGTGTGTGTGTGTCCAGTGTGTGTGTGTGGAGTGGGTCCAGTGTGTGTGTGATCTGTGTCCAGTGTGTGTGTGTCCAGTGTGTGTGTGTGTGTGTGTGTGTGTTTGCATGTGTCCAGTGTGTATGTGTCAAGTGTGTGTGTGTGTGTGTGTCCAGTGTGTTCAGTGTCTGTGTCCAGTGAGTGTCCTGTGTCCTGTGTGTGTGTGTATGTGTGTGTCCAGTGTCCACATACACTCACACACACACTCAAACTGGACACACACACACAAACAGTCAGCACATAACTTTGTGTGTGTGTTTCCAGTGTGTGTGTCCAGTGTGTGTGTGTGTGTGTGTCCAGCGTGTGTGTGTCTGTGTGTCATTGAGTGATACACATGCACATACACACACACACACACACACACACACACACACACACACACACACACACATTAAACACATACACACACACACACACACAAACATTCAGCATATAACTTTGTGTGTGTCCAGTATGTGTGTGTGTGTGTGTCCAGAGTGTTTGTGTGTCCAGCGCGTGTGTGTGTGTGTCTAGTGTGTGTGTGTGTCCAGCGTACGTGTCTAGTGCGTGTGTCCATTTTGTGTGTGTGTGTCCAGCATGTGTGTGTGTGTATGTGTGTGTGTGTGTTTCCAGTGTTTGTGTGTGTGTCCAGCATGTGTGTGTGTGCCCAGTGTGTGTGTGTGTGTCCAGTTTGTGTGTGTGTGTCCAGTGTGTGTGTGTCCATTGTGTGTGTCCAGTTTGTGTGTGTGTGTCCAGTGTGTTTGTGTTTGTGTTCGGTGTGTGTGTGTGTGTGTGTGTGTCTAGTTTGTGTGTGTGTGTGTCCAGTTTGTGTGTCTGTGTGTGTCCAGTGTGTGTGTTTGTGTGTGTCAAGGATGTCAAACAATGTGTGTGTATGTGTGTCTGTGTGTCCAGTGTGTGTTTGTCCAGTGTGTGTGTGTGTCCAGTGTGTGTTTGTGTCCAGTGTGTGTATGTGTGTGTGTGTGTGTGTGTGTGTGTGTGTGTGTGTGTGTGTCTGTGTGTCCAGTGTGTGTGTGTGTGTCCAGTGTGTGTGTGTGTCAAGTGGGTTTGTGTGTGTGTGTGTCAAGTGTGTGTGTGTGTGTGTGTGTGTGTGTGTGTGTGTGTGTGTGTGTGTGTGTGTGTGTGTGTGTGTGTGTGTGTGTGTCCAGTGTGTGTGTGTGTCTCCAGTGTGTGTGTGTCCTGTGTGTGTGTGTTTTTGTCTAGTGTGAGTGTGTCCAGCGGTGTGTGTGTGTGTGTGTCAAGGATATGTCCAATGTGTGTGTGTGTGTCCATTGTTTGTGTCCAGTGTGTTGTGTGTGTGTGTGTGTGTGTGTGTGTGTGTGTGTCTGTGTGTCCAGGTGTGTGTGTGTGTGTGTGTCCAGTGTGTGTGTGTGTGTGTGTGTGTGTCCAGTGTGTGTATGTGTGTGTGTCAAGGATGTCAAACAATGTGTGTATGTGTGTCTGTGTGTCCAGTGTGTGTGTGTCCAGTGTGTGTGTGTGTCCAGTGTGTGTGTTTGTGTCCAGTGTGTATTTGTGTGTGTGTTTGTGTGTGTGTGTGTGTCTGTGTGTCCAGTGTGTGTGTTTGTGTGTGTCCAGTGTGTGTGTGTGTGGAAAGGTGTGTGTGTGTGTGTGTGTGTGTGTGTGTGTCTAGTGTGTGTGTGTGTGTGTGTGTGTGCTTGTGTGTGTGTGTCCAGTGTGTGTGTGTGTCTCCAGTGTGTGTGTGTCCTGTGTGTGTGTGTGTGTGTCCATTGTGTGTGTCCAGTGTGTGTGTGTGTGTCCAGTGTGTGTGTGTGTCCAGTGTGTGTGTCCAGGTGTGTGTCAAGTGTGTGTGTGTGTGTGTGTCCAGTTTGTTTGTGTGTCCAGTGTGTGTGTGTGTCCAGTGTGAGTGTGTGTTTGTGTGTGTGTCCAGTGTGAGTGTGTGTGTGTCCAGTGTGTGTGTGTGTGTGTGTGGGTCCAGTGTGTGTGTATCTGTGTCCAGTGTGTGTGTGTGTGTCCAGTGTGTGTGTGTGTGTGTGTGCGTTTGCATGTGTCCAGTGTGTATGTGTCAAGTGTGTGTTTTTGTGTGTGTGTCCAGTGTGTTCAGTGTCTGTGTCCAGTGTGTGTCCTGTGTCCTGTGTGTGTGTGTGTGTGTGTGTCCAGTGTCAACACACACTCACACACACACTAAACTGGACACACACAATGGACACACACACACAAACAGTCAGCACATAACTTTGTCCAAGTGTGTGTGTGTCCAGTGTGTGTCCAGTGTGTGTGTGTGTGTGTCCAGCGGTGTGTGTCTGTGTGTCATTGAGTGATACACATGCACACACAATGGATACACACACACACACATTAGACACACACACACACACACACACAAACAGTCAGCATATAACTTTGTGTGTGTCCAGTGTGTGTGTGTGTGTGTGTGTCCAGCGGTGTGTGTGTGTGTCCAGTGGGTGTGTCCAATGCGTGTGTGTGTCCACCATGTGTGTGTGTATGTGTGTGTGTGTCCAGGGTGTGTGTGTGTGTCCAGTTTGTGTGTGTGTGTGTGTCCAGTTTGTGTGTGTATGTGTCCAGTGTCTATGTGTCCAGGTGTGTGTGTGTGTGTGTGTGTGTCCGTTTGTCCAGTGTGTGTGTGTGTGTGTGTGTGTGTGTGTGTCCAGTGTGTGTTTGTGTGTCCAGTGTGTGTGTGTGTGTCCAGGTGTGTGTGTGTGTGTGTGTGTGTGTGTCAAGTATGTGTGTGTGTGTGTGTCTGTGTGTCCAGTGTGTGTGTGTGTCCAGTGTGTGTGTGTGTGTGTGTCCAGTGTGTGTGTGTGTGTGTGTCCAGTGTGTGTGTCCAGTGTGTGTGTGTGTTTGTGTCCAATGTGAGTGTATGTGTCCAGTGTGTGTGTGTCCTGTGTGTGTGTATGTGTCCATTGTGTGTGTCCAGTGTGTGTGTGCGTGTGTGTCCAGTGTGTGTGTGTGTGTGTCCAGTGTGTGTGTGTCTGTCCATTGTGTGTATCCAGTGTGTGTGTGTGTGTCCAGTGTGTGTGTGTGTGTCCAGTGTGTGTGTGTGTTTGTGTCCAGTGTGAGTGTGTGGACACACACTGGACCCACACACACGCACTGGACACACACTGACCAACACGCACACACACACACACTGGACACACACACACACACACACACACACACACACACACACACTGGACACAGACAGACACACTGGGACACACACACACTGGACACACACACACACACACACACACACTGGACACACACACACACACACACACACACACACACACACACTGGACACAGACACTGACACACACACACACACTGGACATACACAAAGGACAAACACACACACACTGGACACACACATACACACACACTGGGGACACACACACAAACGGAAACATACACTGGACCAACACACACACTGGACACACACACACTGGACACAAACACACACACACCAACACACACACACTGGACACACACACACTGGACACACACACACTGGACACACACATACACACACACACACAAACACACACACAGGACCCACACACTGGACACACATACACACACACACACACACACACACACACACACACACACACACAGTCAGCATCTAACTTAGTCCAAGTGGTGGTCAGAATGTTTGTCTTAACTAGCCTGATAACTCCAACATGTCTGATATGAACATTGACATAAACCCTCTACATACTTGAGTTTCTCCAGTCTGCAGTGTGGATCCTCCAGTCCAGCAGAGAGCAGTCTGACTCCTGAGTCTCCTGGGTGATTGTAGCTCAGGTCCAGCTCTCTCAGGTGTGAGGGGTTTGACTTCAGAGCTGAGGCCAGAGAAGCACAGCCTTCCTCTGTGACTAGACAGCCTGACAGCCTGCAAAGAGTCAAATCATATTAAAACCACACCTATTCTTTTGTGGTGAAAATAGTGGCAGTATATTTTTTCTACATTTGCAGATACATCAGTGTCCTGAAACCTGCCATATCTATTCATAAATGAATGTATCATTATTAGAAATGACAAATTATCATAATATTGCTTGTAGATAGAAAAAAACATATTACAAATATTTGAGTAGACTGACCAGACCAGTTTAAAAAGCAGTATCATTCAAAAGACAGACAGTGAGGTATCAGATTTAGATTGTATTGAGTATACAGTCCACACCATATCTAGTTTGACAGTGAAGCTAACATTTTAGATGTGGCTCTATACTCCAGCATTTTGGATTTCAGATCAAATGTTTTATATGAGGTGACAGTATATAATGTCACCTTTTATTTGAGGGTATTTTAATACATATCTGTTTCAACATTTAGAAATGAAAACACTTTATGTATCTAGTCCTCCCATTTGAAGAAGTCATAAGTATTTTGACCAATTCACTTATAGTGTATTAAAGTAGTCAAAAGTTTAGTATTTGGTCCCAAACTCGTTGGTTGCATTTGCAGTTTGTTTTGGTTGTGTTTTGGGTTATGTTTTGCCCGATAGTAACTGAATGGTGGATGATGACTGGATTAATTCTGTCTAAGTGAGTAGATAACATGTTTCTAAACACTACTGAATGAATCGTGATGATGCCATGATTAAGAAAAATCATGAATGAATCATGAATAATAATGAGTGAGAAAGTTACAGAGGCTGACAACAAAACATGCTAACCTCTCACCATTACCAATAACAGAGGGGGTATGATCCCTTGTTCCTCTGTAACTTTCTCATTCATCATCATTCACGATTCATTCATGATTATTCATAATCATGGTAGCATCCAAATGAATGTAGAAGTCTTCAGAAACATCTTCTATTCTTACTGACAATACAAGTGAAGTGACTCCAAAATGACAGGACATTATTCACCATTCAGTTTCTATTGGGAAAAACATTATCCAAAACACAACCAAGACAAACTGCAAATGTATTCAACAAGTTTGTAGAATCACAAGCTTGATGTAATCACTGCAGGTAAGGAATATGGGACCAAATACTAAACTTATGACTACTTTAATACAATATCAGTGAATTTGTCAAAATTATTACGGCTTTTCAAATGGGAGAACTAGATACATAAAGTGCTTTCGTATCTAAACAGTGAAACATATATATGTATGAAAAAGCTCAAATAAAAGGTGACATTCTGTACTGTTGCCTAATATGAAACATTCTATCTCAAATCCAACAGGCTGGAGCATAGCACCAAATGTAAAACTGTAAGCTTCACTGTCCAAACACATATGGTGTGGACTATGTGTGCCTGGTAAACACATGTACATCTGGTGAACAGTTATCACTTGTTGACCAACTACAGGAATACTGACCTCAGAGTCTCCAGTTTACAGTGGGGGATTCCCAGTCCAGCAGAGAGCAGCTTCACTCCTGAATCCCTTCAGGTCATTGTTACTCAGATCCAGCTCTCTCAGGTTTGAGGGGGTTTGACTTCAGAGCTGAGACCAGAGATGCACAGCCTTCCTCTCTGACTAGACAGCGTGACAGCCTGCAAAGAGTCAAATCATATTAAAACCACACTGCTATTCTTTGGTGGTCAAAATAGTGGCAGTATATTTTTTCAACATATTCAGATATATCAGTGTCCTGAAACCTGCCATATCTATTCATAAATTAATTTATAATTATTAGAAATTATCAGATTATTGCTTCTAGATAGAAACATGTACAGTGAGGGAGAAAAAAAATAATAATAATATTGTGTGTAGAGAGAAACATGTATAGTACAATTATTTGAGTAGACTGACCAGAGCAGTTTAAAAAGCAGTATCAGTCAAAAGACAGACAGTGAGGTATCAGATTTAGATTGGATTGAGTATACAGTCCACACCATATCTATTTTGACAGAGAAGTAACATTTTAAATGAAAGCACTTTATATATCTAGTCCCCCATTTGAAGAAGTCAAAAGTATTCTGACCAATTCACTTATAATGTATTAAAGTAGTCAAAAGTTTAGTATTTGGTCCCAAACTCGTTGGTTGCATTTGCAGTTTGTTTTGGTTGTGTTTTGGGTTATGTTTTGCCCGATAGTAACTGAATGGTGGATGATGACTGGAGTAATATTCTGTCTAAGTGAGTAGATAACATGTTTCGAAACACTACTTAATTAATCCTGATAATGCCAAGATTAAGAAAAATCATGGATCAATCATGAAAAATTATGAGTGAGAAAGTTACAGAGGCTACAACAAAACATGCTAACCTCTCACCATTACCAATAAAAGAGGGGGTATGATACTTGTACCTCTATAACTTTCTCATTCATCATCATTCACGATTCATTCATGATTATTCATAATCATGGTAGCATCCAAATGAATGTAGAAGTCTTCAGAAACATCTTCTATTCTTACTGACAATACAAGTGAAGTGACTCCAAAATGACAGGACATTATTCACCATTCATTTTCTATTGGGAAAAACATCATCCAAAACACAACCAAGACAAACTGCAAATGTATTCAACAAGTTTGTAGAATCACAAGCTTGATGTAATCACTGCAGGTAAGGAATATGGGACCAAATACTAAACTTATGACTACTTTAATACAATATCAGTGAATTTGTCAAAATTATTACGGCTTTTTCAAATGGGAGAACTAGATACATAAAGTGCTTTCAGTATCTAAACAGTGAAACATATATATGTATGAAAAAGCTCAAATAAAAGGTGACATTCTGTACTGTTGCCTAATATGAAACATTCTATCTCAAATCCAACAGGCTGGAGCATAGCACCAAATGTAAAACTGTAAGCTTCACTGTCCAAACACATATGGTGTGGACTATGTGTGCCTGGTAAACACATGTAGATCTGGTGAACAGTTATCACTTGTTGACCAACTACAGGAATACTGACCTCAGAGTCTCCAGTTTACAGTGGGGATTCCCCAGTCCAGCAGAGAGCAGCTTCACTCCTGAATCCTTCAGGTCATTGTTACTCAGATCCAGCTCTCTCAGGTTTGAGGGGTTTGACTTCAGAGCTGAGACCAGAGATGCACAGCCTTCCTCTCTGACTAGACAGCGTGACAGCCTGCAAAGAGTCAAATCATATTAAAACCACACTGCTATTCTTTGGTGGTCAAAATAGTGGCAGTATATTTTTTCAACATATTCAGATATATCAATGTCCTGAAACCTGCCATATCTATTCATAAATTAATGTATAATTATTAGAAATTATCAGATTATTGCTTCTAGATAGAAACATGTACAGTGAGGGAGAAAAAAAAATCATAATATTGTGTGTAGAGAGAAACATGTATAATACAAATATTTGAGTACTGACCAGACCAGTTTAAAAAGCAGTATCAGTCAAAAGACAGACAGTGAGGTATCAGATTTAGATTGGATTGAGTATACAGTCCACACCATATCTATTTTGACAGAGAAGCTAACATTTTAAATGAAAGCACTTTATATATCTAGTCCCCCATTTGAAGAAGTCAAAAGTATTCTGACCAATTCACTTATAATGTATTAAAGTAGTCAAAAGTTTAGTATTTGGTCCCAAACTCGTTGGTTGCATTTGCAATTTGTTTTGGTTGTGTTTTGGGTTATGTTTTGCCCGATAGTAACTGAATGGTGGATGATGACTGGAGTAATATTCTGTCTAAGTGAGTAGATAACATGTTTCGAAACACTACTTAATTAATCCTGACAATGCCAAGATTAAGAAAAATCATGGATCAATCATGAAAAATTATGAGTGAGAAAGTTACAGAGGCTACAACAAAACATGCTAACCTCTCACCATTACCAATAAAAGAGGGGGGTATGATACTTGTACCTCTATAACTTTCTCATTCATCATCATTCACGATTCATTCATGATTATTCATAACCATGGTAGCATCCAAATGAATGTAGAAGTCTTCAGAAACATCTTCTATTCTTACTGACAATACAAGTGAAGTGACTCCAAAATGACAGGACATTATTCACCATTCATTTTCTATTGGGAAAAACATCATCCAAAACACAACCAAGACAAACTGCAAATGTATTCAACAAGTTTGTAGAATCACAAGCTTGATGTAATCACTGCAGGTAAGGAATATGGGACCAAATACTAAACTTAAGACTACTTTAATACAATATAAGTGAATATGTCCAAATTATTACGACTTTTCAAATGGGAGCACTAGATACATAAAGTGCTTTCATTTCTAAACAGTAAAACAGATATGTGTGAAAATACCCTCAAATAAAAGGTGACATTATGTACTGTCGCCTAATATGAAACATTCTATCTCAAATCCAAATTGCTGGAGCATAGCACCAAATGTAAAACTGTAAACTTCACTGTCCAAACACATATGGTGTGGACTATGTGTGCCTGGTAAACACATGTGGATCTGGTGAACAGTTATCACTTGTTGACCAACTACAGGAATACTGACCTCAGAGTCTCCAGTTTACAGTGGGGATTCCCCAGTCCAGCAGAGAGCAGCTTCACTCCTGAATCCTTCAGGTCATTGTTACTCAGATCCAGCTCTCTCAGGTGTGAGGGGTTTGACTTCAGAGCTGAGACCAGAGAAGCACAGCCTTTCTCTGTGACTCCACAGCCTGACAGCCTGCAAAGAGATCATCATGATTTCACCAACACACTGTTAATTTAACACCAGTAGTGTAGAAGGACAATGGCAGATACATTTGGTTTATTCTCTTAAACAACATATAGATGAATATTCCGTCTCCTAGAATGGTATGGTCATATTGTTATACTAATGTGAACACCAATGCACTGATTCAGTAAGTTTTTCAATTTAATATTATACATTATATATATATTATAATACATATATTTCTCTAAACTGAATATTTCTTCCTGATGATTAGTACTTAAATGTCATTTTATGTACTCACAGAGCAGCTCTGGAGGCTTTGACCACTGGCAGCAGCCTCAGAAGACCTTCCTCTGATCTGGAGTATTTCTTCAGGTCAAACACATCCAGCTCCTTTTCTGAAGTCAGCAGCACAAAGACCAGAGCTGACCACTGTGCAGGTGACAGTTTGGCTTCTGAGAGACTTCCTGATCTCAGGTAACTTTGGATCTCCTCCACTAGAGAATGGTCATTCAGTTCATTCAGACAGTGGAACAGATTGATGCACCTCTCTGGAGAGGGATTCTCCCTGAACTTCTCCTTGATGTACTTGACTGTTTCTTCATGGCTCTGTGAGCTGCTTCTTGTCTTTGTCAGTAGACCTCGTAAGTGCTTCTGATTGGACTCCAGTGAGAGGCCCAGAAGGAAGCGGAGGAACAGGTCCAGGTTTCCCGTCTCACTTTGTAAGGCTTTATCCACAGCACTCTTGTAGAAAGTAACTTCAGGCTTGTCTCTGAACAGCGCAAAAAAGTTCCTGGACGTTGATTGAGGTTTGGCCATTAGATTCTCATTGTTGTTGATGAATGAGAGGAACACATATACAGCAGCCAGAAACTCCTGAATGCTCAGATGCACGAAGCAGTACACCTTGTCCTGGTACAGCCCACATTCCTCTTTAAAGAGCTGTGTGCACAATCCTGAGTACACTGATGCTTCATTGACATCAATGCCAGCCTCTTTCAGGTCTTCTTCATTGAAAATTAGATTGCCCTTCATAAGCTGTTGAAAAGCCAGTTTTCCCAGTGACAGAATGCTCTCTTTATTCCAGTGTGGACCTGTCTCTTCTTTCCCAAGATACTTTTCATTCTTCTGTTTGGTATGAAACACCACAAGGTGTGAGTACATCTCAGTCAGAGTATTGGGCATCTCTTCTCTCTTATGTTTCAACATGTGTTCAAGGACTATTGCAGAAATCCAACAGCAGACTGGAATGTGGCACATGATGTGGAGGCTCCTTGATGTCTTTATGTGTGAGATGATTCTGCTGGCCAGGTCCTTATCACTGAATCTCTTCCTGAAGTACTCCTCCTTCTGTGGGTCATTGAACCCTCGTACCTCTGTCACCTGGTCAACACACACTGAAGGGATCTGATTGGCTGCTGCTGGTCGGGTAGTTATCCAGAGGAGAGCAGAGGGAAGCAGATGTCCCTTGATGAGATTTGTCAGCAGAACATCCACTGAGGTTGACTCTGTGACGTCACAACAGATCTTGTTCTTCTGGAAGTCTAGGGGCAGTCGGCACTCATCCAGACCATCAAAGATGAACAGAACTTTGTACTTGTCGTAGTTGGAGATTCTTGATTCTTTGGTTTCCTTTGAGAAGTGATTGAGAAGTTCAATCAAAGTGTGTTTTTTCCCTTTCATCAAATTCAGCTCCCCGAAAGGGGAATGAAAATACAAACTGGACATCCTGATTTGCTTTTCCTTCAGCCCAGTCCAGAATGAACTTCTGCACAGAGACTGTTTTTCCAATGCCAGAGACTCCCTTTGTCAATACAGTTCTGATAAGTTTGTCTTGTCCAGTTAAGGGTTTGAAGATGTCATTGCATTTCATTGCAGTCTCTGGTCCTTTTCCACCCTTTGTGATGTAGAACTCTGTGTAGATGTTATTGAGAAGTGTTGGGTTTCCTTGTTTAGCGATCCCCTCAAATACACATTGAAACTTCTTCTTTAGATTAGATTTGAGTTCACGTTGACAAATCACAGCAAGCTCATCTGAATCTAGAAATAACACAGAGGTTATTAATATTATGTCTGATTTAATGCCTACAGTATTGTAAGACTGTGTTATAAAGTTTAAATTATAATAATTTAGTCTGTATAAATTTGTAAATGTTTTCATAATGCATTACACACTAGAGTGACTGATTAAATTATTATTATTCATATTATTGATGGCATCATTAATGTTGTCTCTATCTGTCTAAATGAATCAACACAACACAGTCTTCTGCTACTTGATGAGGTCACTAGGTGTCGTGTTAAGGCTGCTACAATATCATTGAGTTACACAGCTACTTTAGTTGTACTTTAGCTACAGCCTTTAAATGTTTGTTATAAAACAGCATTCAAAATGAGGCAGACAGCTCTTACTTTTCTCCAGTGTGTCAGCAAGCTCCTTCTGGTTCATTTTCCTCAGGACGTGCAGTGTGATCTTCAGAGCCCCCTCTCTGGCACTGCTCTCCTGCTTCTCATCTTCAACATCCATCACTTCCTTATCCTGCTTCTGACTCTCAAAGCCTTCTGGGAGTTCTGGACTAAGAATCCTCTTGAACATCTTCAGCTCGTTCTTCACATATGTCATAATATTCTCTTCAAGCAACTGAAATAAATCAACTAAATAAGTTAAGCAAGAGACTAAACACTTTCTCATTAACATATTAATGAATGATTGACAGATCAACTTTACTTGAGGTAAACAAAAAACAAATGTACATATCAGGACCACATACACTGAAAATGGAGGCCAGGTCTGTTTGATGACTCTGGGAAGACTGGCCACTGAGAATCTCTGACTCTGATCTCTCCTGTTGGTTTAGGATTAGCCTATGGATTATGAAAACAACAAAAAAAATTGTAAAATGGGAGAGGAGAAATGACTAGAGACAGTGTTGTTTAACTCACTGACCATGACCCATGAGTTCTTTTTACCTTTGTTCAGTAGAAAAGTCTCCCTCTCTAAACTCTATAGGACGACTCATAGACCGGTCACTCTTCATGGACACACAGCTGGGTACAGGGAGGCTGGTCTCTCCTGCTTGATTGGACTTCAACACAACAGAGACAAACATTACGTCTCTCATCTACTCTGAGCTCAGATGGGGAAACAAGAGTTTCATTCCAAAATGCTTTATATCAATTTTCAGAAATGTTGGTCAATTAGATTTTCTTGTTTAAAGAATTTAGGAAAGAGATTGGTGTGTTCTTTCACTATCTAATCATGGTATGTAAAATGACAGACATATATTTGTTTAAAATCTATCACTTGATGGTTTCATTTCAGAGATTGCCTCGCTCTCATAGAAATAAAAATCTGGGTTGTACATAGTCAAATGTAACAAATAACTACATTTGTAATACATATACAGTACCAGTCAAAGAAAACATTTACGTTCAACATTTTAGTCATTTAGCAGATGTTTTTATCCAGGGCATCATAAGGCTAAGTTCATCATTAGAACCTTTGTAGGCGCATTGTTAAATCTCTGAGCTGTTTCCCAAAACTATCGTTTTTAACGTTGCACTTGAAAACGCTCATATTCTAACACCTGCCTCAGACCACTAATAGAACAGCCAAGTGCGTCATTAGATGCTTTTTTGCCCTCCCGCGTCACTTTATACACAGAAGATCTCCGCTAAACATAAAACAACTAAAATAAATGGTAAAATGGGAGAGGAGAAATGACTGGAGACAGTGTTGTTTAACTCACTGACCATGACCCATGAGTTTTTACCTTTGTTCAGTAGAAAAGTCTCCCTCTCTAAACAATATAGGTTGATCCATAGACCGGTCACTCTTCATGGACACACAGCTGGGTACAGGGGAGGCTGGTCTCTCCTGCTTGATTGGGCTTCAACACAACAGAGACAAACATTACATCTCTCATCTACTCTGAACTCAGATGGGGAAACAAGAGTTTCATTCAAAAACGCTATATATCCATTTTCAGAAATGTTGGTCAATTAGCTTTTATTGTTTAAAGAAATTATGAAAGAGATTGGTGTGTTTTTTTCACTATCTAATCATGGCATGGGGTTGTTCAATGACAGACATGCATTTGTTTAAAATCTATCACTTGATGGTTTCATTTCAGAGAGAGAAATAATCATGTTTTTTTTTGCAAAATGCTACATATCTGCCTCACTCTCAGAGAAATAAGTAGTACTGCTAGGTTTAACACAGTAATAATATATATCGGCCTCACTCTCAGAGAAATAAGTAGTACTGCTAGGTTTTACACAGTAATAATATATATTTGCCTCACTCTCAGAGAAATAAGTAGTACTGCTAGGTTTTACATAGTAATAATATATCTGCCTCACTCTCAGAGAAATAAGTAGTACTGCTAGGTTTTACACAGTAATAATATACACTGCTCAAAAAAATTAAGGGAACACTAAAACAACACATCCTAGATCTGAATGAATGAAATAATCTTATTAAATACTTTTTTCTTTACATAGTTGAATGTGCTGACAACAAAATCATACAACAATTATAAATGGAAATCAAATGTATCAACCCATGGATGTCTGGATTTGGAGTCACCCTCAAAATTAAAGTGGAAAACCACACTACAGGCTGATCCAACTTTGATGTAATGTCCTTAAAACAAGTCAAAATGAGGCTCAGTAGTGTGTGTGGCCTCCACGTGCCTGTATGACCTCCCTACAACGCCTGGGCATGCTCCTGATGAGGTGGCGGATGGTCTCCTGAGGGATCTCCTCCCAGACCTGAACTAAAGCATCCGCCAACTCCTGGACAGTCAGTGGTGCAACGTGGCGTTGGTGGATGGAGCGAGACATGATGTCCCAGATGTGCTCAATTGGATTCAGATCTGGGGAACGGGCGGGCCAGTCCATAGCATCAATGCCTTCCTCTTGCAGGAACTTCTGACACACTCCAGCCACATGGGGTCTAGCAATGTCTTGCATTAGGAGGAACCCAGGGCCAACCGCACCAGCATATGGTCTCACAAGGGGTCTGAGGATCTCATCTCGGTACCTAATGGCAGTCAGGCTACCTCTGGACGTCGGGCCCTCATACCACCCTCATGGAGTCTGTTTCTGACCGTTTGAGCAGACACATGCACATTTGTGGCCTGCTGGAGGTCATTTTGCAGGGCTCTGGCAGTGCTCCTCCTGGTCCTCCTTGCACAAAGGTGGAGGTAGCAGTCCTGCTGCTGGGTTGTTGCCCTCCTACGGCCTCCTCCATGTCTCCTGATGTACTGGCCTGTCTCCTGGTAGCGCCTCCATGCTCTGGACACTACGCTGACAGACACAGCAAACCTTCTTGCCACAGCTCGCATTGATGTGCCATCCTGGATGAGCTGCACTACCTGAGCCACTTATGTGGGTTGTAGACTCCGTCTCATGCTACCACTAGAGTGAAAGCACCGCCAGCATTCAAAAGTGACCAAAACATCAGCCAGGAAGCATAGGAACTGAGAAGTGGTCTGTGGTCACCACCTGCAAAACCAGTCCTTTATTGGGGGTGTCTTGCTAATTGCCTATAATTTCCACCTGTTGTCTATTCCATTTGCACAACAGCATGTGAAATTTATTGTCAATCAGTGTTGCTTCCTAAGTGGAGAGTTTGATTTCACAGAAGTGTGATTGACTTGGAGTTACATTGTGTTGTTTAAGTGTTCCCTTTATTTTTTTGAGTAGTGTATATCTGCCTCACTCTCAGAGAAATAAGTAGTACTGCTAGGTTTTACACAGTAATAATATATATCTGCCTCACTCTCAGCGAAATAAGTAGTACTACTAGGTTTTACACAGTAATAATATATATCTGCCTCACTCTCAGAGAAATAAGTAGTACTGCTAGGTTTTACACAGTAAAATGTGGCCGACCCGCTCGATTCGAACTTATGTAGTAAAATTTGAAATTGTGTTTTTTTACATTGGATAAAAGTAGAGACTCAGCTAGAAAAAGGTATATCATACATTACAGTTGAGGAACAATGGGAAAGTAATTCTGCTTTGAAAGATGATAAACTTGTAATCTCAATTTTGAGAAAATGGCCATTGAATGTTTTGGTTCACCTACTGGAGAGCTCTTCTTTATCTACAGTGGTGTTACTTTGGCAGATAATGTCACCCATCTAAATAAATAGTATATATATATATATATATATATATATAGTTAACTAAATGTATGGTGTTTTTAGTTTATGTCAGTTTCATTGTTTGTTATGCTATAAATTGTAATGTTATGGTTGTAAGTGGTAAAATGAACTAGAAAATGTCATGTTTTGAAATTCTGAGTAATTACTACTTTAGTAAGGATATACTTTATTCAGTACTACTGCAGTTAATAAATAATTCCATCAGATGGCAGCATAAGACCACAAATGACATTTCAGAAGCTCAGTTTAGTTTTCTCCCTGGATACACCACCACTCCCCATCACAGGAAAACTCCTGCACACACTTTTTACTGTCCCTTTCCACACTGCTAACGCAAGAGGAACGCTCTGAAAAAGCATTTAACACATTACTGTGAAATAATATAATGATGATTCATGTTTATTATTAGCTGTTTTTATGCTCATGTTTTGAAATTATACTTCATTACTGTAACAATTATCAATAAGCCTGAATATTAATTTAGTCATCTCTGGTCGAGAAAAATGTATTTTCCTAGTACATTCATTGTCAGACTCATCAACCAGCAGCGAGCACTCTGCCTTCTAGCACAAGCGAGGGGCATGTTGAGGTACATTTGCTAACCGCGAGGGTTGCATGATGTATTTTATTGGCGGGCTGGAAGACGCACTCTTGTCTTATCTATTCCGAGGTTGTTTACTCCCAATATCAGATATTAAGATAATTTTTTATCATGTATGTATACTAGGGTTGAGATTAGCGCATCTGACTAGTGATTATTTACCCGGGGTTCAACACCTGCTATAGTCACTATTTAATTGCTCTTCCAAAAGCATCACAGGCCTAATACGAGATATATAGCTAACTAAAGTAATGAGTGACCATTTTAGAAAATCATGGGACATATAGTATTTGGTTGCATGCTATTTTATGTCAATCATATTGCTGCTTGTAGCCTATAACTGACGCTTCGTGGTCTTATGCTGCCATCTATTGGAAATATTTAGCAATTAAAAGTTATTAATTCACGTACAGACATTGGTGAGGCAGCTGAGAAATCAAGTGTATTAGATCAGTCTCAAACCTGCCCCACGCCAATTGCTGGACCTTCACACAGAGGTTACTAGGTCACCCAATTCAAAACACATTTGAAAAATAAAACAAATGTGTCTTATTTATCAAGTGTTCTGTTTTGCAATTATACATATAATAAAATAACAACAAAATAATCATAAATTGTTATTTCTTAATTAAAAAATGTCTTCTGGCAGTTTAAATCGGCCACATCTTGGAAAAGAGGACAGGGACATGTGTTTTGTTTAGATTGTACACTTTTTTCTTAAAACAAATATGGTTAACCATGATCAGAAAATGTTTAATGTTTGATGGCTATCCGCCAGCCACAATGGACTGGGAATAGAACGCTCTGAAGGCGAGTCGGTGTCACGGAGCTCAATAGAACTAATAGGAGCTGGTAGGGTGAAAAATGCCCAAACATAAGGCTTGTTTTTTTGCGATTACTTCATATCCAGGGACAGAAGGTAATATTATGAAACTGGGCTCCATGGCGGATGCAATGAACTAATTTGATCAGAAATAAACGTTGTAAAAAATGTCACTTGAGGCGCCCCGAAAATAATATTCAAAAGTTCAGTCCTTGGACACAGAGGGGTTAAACACTAAAGTTACCGTCCATCTAGTGAAGAGAGGAGAACCGGACAGAGGGATGGTAGGTAGCCAGCATCCGTCAACGAGAGAGGGAGAAGCCCTCCACCGTATTTAACAGGTGGAAGAAACAACCAGGGAGCTCCATCGGTCCACAAGAAATGCAGGCAGCCGGTGATGATGTAGTGGTAGCTAGGATAACTAGGATGCTGCTGGTAAAGAGTAGCTAGCTTAGCTAGCTGTACCGACTAGCTTGGATAGCTAGCAGGTCGTTCGTGTGTCCCTCGAGGATGATGACGAATCCGGTGAACCACAAGATGAAACAAGGATAGCGAGTGAAAAGGATCTGGCTACGAGTGAAAAGGATCTGGCTACACTCATACTGTCACTGACCATTACGCAAAAGCAAATTGAACAATAAACTTCGGGTGTCTCAACACTTAACGAACTCCGTCGTTATTCCCCAACATCACCTCAGCCCACTCTGCGCGTAACTGGACAATATGCTTGGCGCCAAACCGTACGTGGACGCGGACAGTTCTGTACGGGGACGCGGACAGTTTCAGAACGCGGACATGAGCAGTGCCACACAATAAACTAAAAGCAGTCTTTAAAGTCGGGTACATTAGTAATATTCTTTTTTATTATGTCAAACAAAAGAAAATCGTTTTTTAAAACAATATTTTGAGATCTGGGCACGTATCCAAAAGCGTCTCAGAGTAGTAAAATTGGTCCTCTCTCTCCCCAGATAGACTCATTTAATACTGGGTCGTTACAATATTTTGAGATCTGGGCCCATATCCAAAAAAGCGTCTCAGAGTAGAAAATGTGTCGTATAAGTGCTGAGAATAAAGCCGTTTTAGTCCTACTCTTATGGGTATAAATTAAAGCTATGCATGAAGCCTCTATTCATAAGTGTCCCACCTAGTTGGCAGATTTTTAGGACACCTCACGAGCTGTACTAACCAGTTAAGAGGTACCAGCAGGTGTCTTGATAATAGAAACATGCAGCGAATTAGTGGTTTCTGTACCACATGTAATTGCTTTGGAGCAGCGCCGACCTGTCATTCAGATTTACAGTAAGTGCATTCATCTCATTTCAGCTAAACAATGGATATATAGCGTTTTGCAATAATACTAATAATAATTATACACATTTAAAATCTATTAATTAAACACCTGAGACCAGTAATATTGAAGGTACCCATAAGCAACCATTTCTGATTAAATAACACGTGAACAATTATGGAAATAGCATTTAGGAAATACATTCTTAATAATTCTTAAGCAAAATTGTCATCTCACCTCTTAGCTTTGGTGTCATGTTCCCCAGAGAGACTCATTTTAGAGGCAGGGACCCCCCTCCTCTCTCTCCCCCAGAGAGACTCGTTTTAGAGGCAGGGACCCCTCCTCTCTCTCCCCCAGAGAGACTCATTTTAGAGAACTGACCCCTAAACAGAGATCCAACTTGTTGGTTGTAGTTAACACAGTAATTCTTGAATGTGAATTGTTATCATTTATTAATTATCTCTTACAAAACATTTACTAACAGACATATCGAAACAGTCAGGTGATTTAATGCAATCACATGAACATGTAGTTGTGACATATCTTCTCCATGTTAACTGTCAATAATAATAATAAGTTACTGTTTGTTAAGGTAGTTATAGACAGTGCAGCAACACAAGGCCATGTCTCACACTTATTTGTATTCATTAAAAGTTGCCATTTATTATCTTTGAATCTGTTATTCTCTAAACGTATCTGAGAATGTAGACAGAAGGGCTAAAACAGGCTTGATTGATCGGGGGGGGGGACGATCAGTGATCTATACAGAAAGGTTTTTTGCAACAATTAAGTGATTTTATATTATTTAAAGTAGGGTAGGTTATAATGTACAACCGTTTTTTTGTTGTTGTGTAAAACAGATCAAGGTCTATACCTCAGCAAGTGGCGACCCGTCATTCAGGGCAGGTGGCCTTTCCTGTTTTGCATGTTATTGTGGCATTAATACATGTCACATATCAGTTTGCTAACAATGTAAAAAATATATACACTACCGGTCAAAAGTTTTAGAACACATACTCATTCAAGGGTTTTTCTTTATTTTTACTATTTTCTACATTGTAGAATAATAGTGAAGACATCAAAACTATGAAATAACACATATGGAATAATTTAGTAACCAAAAAAGTGTTAAAGAAATCAAAATATATTTTATATTTGAGATTCTTCAAATAGCCACCCTTTGCCTTGATGACAGCTTTGCACACTCTTGGCATTCTCTCAACCAACGACCCGTCATTAAGGGCAGGTGGCCTTTCCTGTTTTGCATGTTATTTTGGCATTAATACGTGTCACATATCAGTTTGCAAAAAATTTTAAATAAATAAATATATATATATCATTGAGTTAATAAAGCCGCAAAAAAACGTGGTCTCTTTTTTGTTTTCTTGAGTAAGGCAGCTCCAAAATGCAGGTGTTTCAGCCTAGCTCAGTGCTTTCTGTGGTGGTGGGGCAGCCAGCGGAAAATACGGAGCGCTGCGCCGTGATTGGCTCACTGTTCTGTCACTCATGGGGACACTACGTCACTGCCAATTCTAAGGGTAGAGCTAGAAAATTCAAGCCCCTTGGGTGCTGCCATAGAGTTACGTTAGAAGTGCCCATCCAAGAAGTTCATTGGCCACAGATAAAATGACATCAAATCATATTATATCTACAGTAGCTTTGACTGGATAGACCATGTCAACATCATACTTTCAAAATCTTAGCCAGCAGTCATCATCATGAATCAAGTCGACAATCTACTGGCAAATCCTTTTAATCCTTTTCATATGAAGAGAAATAATGAAGATACATTATATTATGATAGGACAGCTAATGTTACCCGAGAAATACGTGCCACAGTTTCAACAGCCATTGTGTAACTGCGTAGGCTACACACTTACTTTCACATTCATATGAGGAAATCACATAACTTCTTACAGTCGCTGGTGCAGCCGCCTGTTCTCTTGCAGATGAAGTAGCTTTCATAGGCAACTCATTCAACCAGCCTAAACAACAGTAAATAAAAGATGTCAAATGGTCAAAAGTCAATCCTGATATAGCCATGTACATCAAAGAGAGGTGTATTGCTACAGATGTAGGATCTTAATTTTAGCCAGTTTGCTACAGCAGGAAAATAATCCTGCAGCAACAGGACATTTGAATTATTATGTGGATTATAATTAATGAACAATTCTTTTAATAGAAAAGTGGAATTGATCATCTTCAGAAACCTTTTTTAAAGCTTAAATACACTCAAATACACTACAAGTTTTAGTTATCCTGCAACAGGGTGATCAAATTAAGATCATACATCTGTACAGAGATTATGTTTTTATCTAAATAAGGCAGTTTGAGTTATTAGCAATAACGTTGCAACTGTCAGCTGCTGTAAACCTATGTGATTGGATGTTATAGACCCCCATCTGAACAGTTTCTTTCCCCATGCTGTAGCCCTCACCAACTGGCCATCTGGCCCATAGAGACTAAAGGTAAATAAAAATGTATCAACCGCTACAAAAATGTACATTAATTATAATTCACATAATAATTCACATTTCCTGTTGCTGCAGGAATATTTTCCTGCTGTAGCAAACCGGCTCAAATTAAGATCCTACATACAGTGGGGAGAACAAGTATTTGATACACTGCTGATTTTGCAGGTTTTCCTACTTACAAAGCATGTAGAGGTCTGTAATTTGTATCATAGGAACACTTCAACTGTGAGAGACAAAATCTAGAAAGCCAAGTTAACAAACAGATCACCGACCATTTCGAATCCCACCGTACCTTCTCCGCTATGAAATCCGGTTTCCGAGCTGGTCATGGGTGCACTTCAGCCACGCTCAAGGTCCTAAACGATATTATAACCGCGATCGATAATAGACAGTACTGTGCAGCCGATTTTCATTGACCTGGCCAAGGCTTTCGACTCTGTCAACCACTGCATTCTTATTGGCAGACTAAATAGCCTTGGTTTCTCAAATGACTGCCTCGCCTGGTTCACCAACTACTTCTCAGATAGAGTTCAATGTGTCAAATCGGAGGGCCTGTTGTCTGGACCTATGGCAGTCTCTATGGGGGTGCCACAGGGTTCAATTCTTGGGCCGACTCTTTTCTCTGTGTATATCAATGATGTCGCTCTTGCTGCTGGTGACTCTCAGATCCACCTCTACGCAGACGACACCATTTTGTATACATCTGGCCCTTCATTGGACACTGTGTTAACAAACCTCCAAACGAGCTTCAATGCCATACAACACTCCTTCAGTAGCCTCCAACTGCTCTTAAACACTAGTAAAACTAAATGCATGCTCTTCAACCGAACGCTGCTTGCACCCGCCCACCCGATTAGAATCACTACTCTCGACGGGTCTGACCTAGAGTATGTGGACAACTACAAATACCTAGGTGTCTGGTTAGACTGTAAACTCTCCTTCCAGACTCACATTAAGAATCTCCAATCCAAAGTTAAATCTAGAATCGGTTTCCTATTTCGCAACAAAGCCTCCTTCACTCATGCTGCCAAACATGCCCTCGTAAAACTGACTATCCTACCGATCCTTGACTTCGGCGATGTCATTTACAAAATAGCCTCCAACACTCTACTCAGCAAATTGGATGTAGTCTATCACAGTGCCATCCGTTTTGTCTCCAAAGCCCCATATACTACCCACCACTGTGACCTGTACGCTCTTGTTGGCTGGTCCTCACTACATATTCGTTCGCCAAACCCACTGGCTCCAGGCCATCTATAAATCACTGCTAGGCAAATCCCCGCCTTATCTTAGCTCATTGGTCACCATAGCAACACCCACCCGTAGTATGCGCTCCAGCAGGTATATCTCACTGGTCATCCCCAAAGCCAGCACCTCCTTTGGCCTTCATTCCTTCCAGTTCTCTGCTGCCAATGACTGGAACAAATTGCAAAAATCTCTGAAGCTGGAGACACTTATCTCCCCTCACTAACTTTAAGCATCAGTTGTCAGAGCACCTTACCGATCACTGCACCTGTACACAGCCCATCTGAAATTAGCCCGCCCAACTACCTCATCCCTATATTGTTATTTATTTTGCTCATTTGTACCCCAGTATCTCTATTTGCACATCATCTCTTGCACATCTATCATTCCAGTGTTAATACTAATTGTAATTATTTTGCACTATAGCCTATTTATTGCCTAACCTCCATAACTTGCTACATTTGCACACACTGTATATATATTTTTCTGTTGTATTTTTGACTTTGTTTTGTTTTACCCCATATGTAACTCTGTGTTGTTGTTTTTATCGCACTGCTTTGCTTTATCTTGGCCAGGTCGCAGTTGTAAATGAGAACTTGTTCTCAACTGGCTTACCTGGTTAAATAAAGGTGAAATAAAAAAATTAAAAATAAATCTAAAACAAAAATCCAGAAAATCACATTGTATGATTTTTAAGTAATTAATTTGCATTTTATTGCATGACATAAGTATTTGATACATGAGAAAAGCAGAACTTAATATTTGGTACAGAAACCTTTGTTTGCAATTACAGAGATCATACGTTTCCTGTAGGTCTTGACCAGGTTTGCACACACTGTAGCAGGGATTTTGGCCCACTCCTCCATACAGACCTTCTCCAGATCCTTCAGGTTTCGGGGGCTGTCGCTGGGCAATACAGCCTTTCAACTCCCTCCAAAGATTTTCTATTGGGTTCAGGTCGGGAGACTGGCTAGGCCACTCCAGGACCTTGAGATGCTTCTTACGGAGCCACTCCTAAGTTGCCCTGGCTGTGTGTTTCAGGTCGTTGTCATGCTGGAAGACCCAGCCACGACCCATCTTCAATGCTCTTACTGAGGGAAGGAGGTTGTTGGCCAAGATCTGGCGATACATGGCCCCATCCATCCTCCCCTCAATACGGTGCAGTCGTCCTGTCCCCTTTGCAGAAAAGCATCCCCAAAGAATGATGTTTCCACCTCCATGCTTCACGGTTGGGATGGTGTTATTTGGGTTGTACTCATCCTTCTTCTTCTTCCAAACACGGCGAGTGGAGTTTAGACCAAAAGCTATATTTTTATCTAATCAGACCACATTACCTTCTCCCATTCCTCCTCTGGATCATCCAAATGGTCATTGGCAAACTTCAGACGGGCCTGGACATGTGCTGGCTTGAGCAGGAGGACCTTGCGTGCGCTGCAGAATTTTAATCCATGACGGCGTAGTGTGTTACTAATGGTTTTCTTTGAGACTGTGGTCCCAGCTCTCTTCAGGTCATTGACCAGGTCCTGCCGTGTAGTTCTGGGCTGATCCCTCACCTTCCTCATTATCATTGATGCCCCACCAGGTCAGATCTTGCATGGAGCCACAGACCGAGGGTGATTGACCGTCATCTTGAACTTCTTCCATTTTCTAATAATTGCGCCAACAGTTGTTGCCTTCTCACCAAGCTGCTTGCCTATTGTCCTGTAGCCCATCCCAGCCTTGTGCAGGTCTACAATGTTATCCCTGATGTCCTTACACAGCTCTCTGGTCTTAGCCATTGTGGAGAGGTTGGAGTCTGTTTGATTGAGTGTGTGGACAGGTGTCTTTTATGCAGGTAACGAGTTCAAACAGGTGCAGTTAATACAGGTAATGAGTGGAGAACAGGAGGGCTTCTTAAAGAAAAACTAACAGGTCTGTGAGAGCCGGAATTCTTACTGGTTGGTAGGTGATCAAATACTTATGTCATGCTTTGTAAGTAGGAAAACCAGCAAAATCGGCAGTGTATCAAATACTTGTTCTCCCCACTGTATGTATGTGCAAATGTACTTGGCGAATAAAGGTGATTCTGATTCTGCAAAGGTTGAGTCTCTAGATTCCCTTGCTGCTCTGGGGAAATAATGAAATGGAAATCATGGGCGATTTAAACTGGGACTGATTATCTCCAAACTCTGAGACCATGTCATTTGTTATATTTCACCCTATTGATAAAGGAAGCTAGAAGGCTGAACCCAGAAGACAACTCTAAATCAACACTAACTGATATTATCCTAAAATCCTTCCACTCATATTGTTGTGTCTCTTTGTTCAACGGACGTTGGGTAGCCTGTGATATTAATATTGTAGAAAACAGCGGGGCAGGGCAGTGAACCCAGGTTGCTGGCGTAAAGGCAAACACCCTAAGCATCGCAGCAATAGGGTTAAACTTATTTGTAACCTGTCTCACACTGCCCCCTATAAAAGCAAGTCCTGTGCTTCGACTACTCAGACCCTCACACATCCGGGCCGTGCATTCTGATGGCCTCACAGACACCATACTACTTCTGACACCAATGTAGCAAACAGCGGGGCAGGGAAGCGAACCCAGGTTGCATGTGTAAAAGGCAAACAACCTACGCATCGCGCCACTAGCGCCAATTGGGTTACTTGGTTGGAATTGTGACGTGGCTCATTTAGCGAGGATCACTACACTATAGTGGAACTATGATACAATTACAGTTACCATATGAAATGTTAAATGTAGAACTATAATATATGAATATATTGAATTTGACTTGCCCGTGTTCAGTTAGCTCCATTTTGTATGATTAGACTGACACAAACCTGTCTCAGTAGAAGTCGACTGTTAGGTCTGAGTGTTTTACTTCCATTCACTGGACTAAAATTACACCATACATTTAATTTCTCTACACACTTTACAATCATTCCTGGCAGGATTCTCACCTTGTAGCCTGAATTCACAACCAGAACATGTCAAGTCATTGAGATATCTACTGTTCTGCTGAGAGAGCACCTTCCTGATGACTGGCACTCTGTGTATTCGTATGGGTGAGGCCTGAGCTGGAATGTGAAGCTAACTGAAGCTAGCTTTAGAAAACCAGTATATCTAGCTTGCATCATAGTACACCACTCAGGCTAAGTTCAGGTTACAGCATGAGGCAGACATCAACAGCCGAGTTGTAGGCTACAACCTGGGTCGTGTTCATTAGTTTACTCCGCAGCCAACAGTTATAAAATGTTGCGTAAACAGTTTCCTGAGTGGCGCAGTGGTCTCAAGGCACTGCATCGCAGTGCTAACTGTGCCACTAGAGATCCTGGTTCAAATCCAGGCTCTGTCGCAGCCGGCTGTGACCGGGAGACTCATGGGCGGTGCACAATTGGTCCAGGGTAGGGGAGGGAATGGCCGGCAGGGATGTAGCTCAGTTGATAGAGCATGGCGTTTGCAACGCCAGGGGTTGTGTGTTCGATTCCCACGGGGGGCCAGTATGAAAAATATATATGTATTCACTAAATGTAAGTCGCTCTGGATAAGAGCGTCTGCTAAATGACGTAAATGTACTCCAAACGCTGTACAAGGTGACCTAAATGGTTTCTGTTGCCAAATGTTTTGCTGCGGTGGGCACTAATGAACACACAGTCTTTCCACAATATTTATTTGTCTCTCTTTCACACAACATACCTTCCTGAGTGAAAAGAGTTAACAGTAGATTATAAAGAGAACATTTTGTTGCTTGTTGTGTTTTTAAGCCTGTTTTGAGAAGACAAGTCTAAAGACCTATGATACAGTACACTCTTAGAAAAAAGAGTTCCAAAAGGGTCCTCTGGCTGTCCCCATAGGAGAACGCTTTTGGGTTCCAGGTAAAACCCTTCTGGCTTCCATGTAGAACCCTCTGTGGAAAGGATTCTTCATGGAACCCAAAAGGGTTCTACCTAGTACCAAAAAGGGTTCTACAAAGGGTTCTCCTATGGGGACAGCCAAAGAACCCTTTTAGATTCTAGATAGTGTAGAGCGATCACCCTGGGGCACACAGATGGAAACAGAACGAATTCACCCCACGCATCTAATTTATATTGAACACATGTTAAGGAGAGTAGGCCTATTATAACACTGTCCACAAAACATATCATCAACTATATGAATACACATAACAATATCATCAACGATATGAATACACATAACAATATAATCAACTATATTAATACACATAACACTATAATCAACTATATGAATACACATAACAATATCATCAACTATATTAATACACATAACAATATCATCAACTATATTAATACACATAACAATATCATCAACTATATGAATACACATAACAATATCATCAACTATATTAATACACATAACAATATCATCAACTATATGAATACACATAACAATATCATCAACTATATTAATATACATAACAATATCATCAACTATAGGAATACACATAACAATATCATCAACTATATTAATACACATAACAATATCATCAACTATATTAATACACATAACAATATCATCAACTATATGAATACACATAACAATATCATCAACTATATTAATACACATAACAATATCATCAACTATATTAATATCATAACAATCATCGTCTTACCTTTTATATGTCTCTCAATAGAAGTAGAGTCTGGAATGATCATTTGGTCGTGGAAAGTTCCTTTAGTTTGTTCTGCTCATTTCCATATCAGGTTCTACCTGTTCTCTCCCACTCCCTGTCTCTTTATAGCTCTTACAATGTGCCTTGGCATACATTCTACAAGTGTCTGGAACTCCAAGTGTAGTTCTGATTTAGTGTTCCAAATGAAAAACAATTTGATTAAACTGGTTAATATGGTTAAAATACATTAAGACTGAGTAATGCTGTGATTGTTTTTATTATTGTCACGATCGTCTGAAGGAGCGGACCAATACGCAGCGCGTGGAGTGAACATGATGACTTTATTTAATTAAAGCAACCACGAAAAAACAACAAATGACGATACGTGAAGTCCTCTGTGACACCGACAGAACATACAACACTGGAACAGGAACAAACCCACAAAACAAAGGTGAAAACTGACAGTTTAAATATGGCTCCCAATCAGAGATAACGAGCCGACAGCTGACACTCGTTACCTCCGATTGGGAGTCATTGACTACAACATACAACCACCTAGAAAAACAACCCACAGACCTGCAATCATAGAAATACACCCGACAGAACTACCAACATAGAAAAACACCCAAATCCCCAACAAAACAACATACACTCTAGCTCACATACAAAAGTCCTAGAGCCAGAGTGTCACAGTACCCCTCCCTAAAGGTGCGAACTCCGGGCGCACCAACATCAAGACTAGGGGAGGGTCTGGGTGGGCGTCTGTCCACGGTGGCGGCTCTGGCCCCGGTCGTGATCCCCACCCCACCACAGTCCCAACCTGCTTCGGTAGCCTCCTCCCAATGACCACCCTCCAACTAACCCCACCTGGACTAAGGGGCAACACCGGACTAAGGGGCAGCATCGGCCTAAGGGGCAGCACCGGGATAAGGGGCAGCACCGGGATAAGGGGCAGCACCGGGACAAGGGGCAGCACCGGGCTAAGGGGCAGCACCGGACTAAGGGGCAGCACCGGACTACGGGGCAGCATCGGACTAAGGGGCAGTACCGGACTACGGGGCAGTACCGGACTACGGGGCAGTACCGGACTAAGGGGCAGTACCAGGCTAAGGGACAGCACCAGGATAAGGGACAGCACCAGGATAAGGAGCAGCACCAGGATAAGGAGCAACACCGAGCTAAGGGGCAGCACCTGACTAAATGGCGGATCCTGGCTGGCTGGCTCTGGCGGATCCTGGCTGGCTGGCGGATCCTGGCTGGACGGCTCTGGCGGATCCCGGCTGGACGGCTCTGGCGGATCCCGGCTGGACGGCTCTGGCGGATCCCGGCTGGACGGCTCTGGCGGATCCCGGCTGGACGGCTCTGGCGGATCCTGGCTGGACGGCTCATGGCTGGCTGACGGATCTGGCTGCTCATGGCTGGCTGACGGATCTGGCTGCTCATGGCTGGCTGACGGATCTGGCTGCTCGTGGCTGGCTGACGGATCTGGCTGCTCATGGCTGGCTGACGGATCTGGCTGCTCATGGCCGACTGACGGATCTGGCTGCTCATGGCCGACTGACGGATCTGGCTGATCCTGTCTGGCGGGAAGGCTCTGGCTGATCCTGTCTGGCAGAAGGCTCTGGCTGATCCTGTCTGGCAGAAGGCTCTGGCTGATCCTGTCTGGCAGAAGGCTCTGGCTGATCCTGTCTGGCGGAAGGCTCTGGCTGATCCTGTCTGGCGGAAGGCTCTAGCGGCTCCGGTCTGGCGGACGGCTCTGATGGCTCATGGCAGACGGGCGGCTTTGCAGGCTTTGGGCAGACGGGCAGTTCAGGCCCCGTTGGGCAGACGGCAGACTCTGGCCGTCTGAGGCGCATCGTAGGCCTGGTGCGTGGTGCCGGAACAGGAGGTACCGGGCTGAGGACACGCATCTCAGGGCTAGTGCGGGGAGAAGCAACAGGGCATGCTGGACCCTGGGGACGCACCGTAGGCCTGATGCGTGGTGCCGGAACTGGAGGTACCGGGCTGAGGACACGCATCTCAGGGGCTAGTGCGGGAAGCAGCAACAGGGCATGCTTGGCCCTGGGGGACGCACCGTAGGCCTGATGCGTGGTGCCGGAACTGGAGGTACCGGGCTGAGGACACGCATCTCAGGGCTAGTGCGGGGAGTCGGAACAGGGCATGCTGGACCCTGGGGACTCCCATAACGCCTAGTGCGGGGAGCCGGAGCAGGGCATGCTGGACCCTGGGGACTCACCTCACGCCTAGTGCGGAGAGCAGGAACAGGCCGGGCGGGGCTGGCGACGCGCACCGTATCCCTGGTGCGAGTGGCCGGAACAGGCTGGGCCGGGCTGGCGGCGCACCGTATCCCTGGTGCGTGGAGTAGGAACGGGCCGGGCTGGGCTGGCGAAGCGCACCGTATCCCTGGTGCGTGGAGTAGGAACAGGCCGGGCTGGGCTGGCGAGCGCACCGTATCCCTGGTGCGTGGAGTAGGAACAGGCCGGGCTGAGCTGGCGACGCGCACCGCATACTCTGGTGCGTATGGCAGGAACAGGCCGAACCCGGGCTGGCGGCGCGCACCTTGCACTTAGTGCGAGGGACCGGAACAGGCCGTACCCGTCACGGGGAACACACACTACTGGCTGCACCTCGGGACTAGGAACGGGCCGGATCGAACTGGTTACACACCCCAGTACCTCACGCCGTGCCTCAACACCTTCCTTCCCTGCTTTACCCAGTAGCCACCTTGACCTGGTAGCCCACTGAATCCGTCCCTTCTCTGCCTCCGTCAGCCCCCCTTAACCTGGCAGCCCTCTGACTCTGCCTTGTGGCAGCCTCCTGCTGCTCCGTCGCCCAAGCCATGTGCCCCCCAAAAAATTTATTGGGGTTGCCTCTCGTCCTTCCGACGTTGGCTCTGCCGACGCCGTTGCTCCTCTCTCCGTCGCCTCTCCTCTGTTTCGCTCCATGGACGGCGATCCATGCCGTCCAGGATTTCTTCCCACGTCCAGGACCCTTTACCGTCCAACAGTTCCTCCCATGTCCAGACCCTTTGCTCCTGGACGCGCTGCTTGGTCCTTTTTTGGTGGGTTATTCTGTCACGATCGTCTGAAGGAGCGGACCAATACGCAGCGCGTGGAGTGAACATGATGACTTTATTTAATTAAAGCAACCACGAAAAAACAACAAATGACGATACGTGAAGTCCTCTGTGACACCGACAGAACATACAACACTGGAACAGGAACAATAACCCACAAAACAAAGGTGAAAACTGACAGTTTAAATATGGCTCCCAATCAGAGATAACGAGCCGACAGCTGACACTCGTTACCTCCGATTGGGAGTCATTGACTACAACATACAACCACCTAGAAAAACAACCCACAGACCTGCAATCATAGAAATACACCCGACAGAACTACCAACATAGAAAAACACCCAAATCCCCAACAAAACAACATACACTCTAGCTCACATACAAAAGTCCTAGAGCCAGAGTGTCACAATTATTTCGTATTGAAATGTTTGACTTTATTTTCCCTATGTCCTTTCAATATAGGAACAATTTGTGAAATGACAGCCTTCTGCAAATATGGACAAAAGTCTATGGATTCATTTGATGGTATGTGTCTTGCGACATTATGTAAAATGACAGGTTGAGAAACACTGCATCTTCCTAGGTGCATATGTGAGAAGGAACGCAAACTGTCTCCCTATGTGTGTGCCATCCCTAAACGTCAAGTGTTTGTGGTTCATTAAAATGTTTATTGTCAAGGTTGAAAAAAGAAAACTCTATTGGAGGGATGTGACATCATTCTTCCACAATAAATTCCATAATTTGGTGTTTTGTTGATGGTTGTCTTCAATTGGGTTGAGACCTGGTGACTGAGACGGCCATGGCATATTGTGAAACATCAGCAAGTTCAGCAGTCTTCATCACTGAAGCTCCTGCCAAACGTGCCCCAACAATCACCAGTCGATAAGCTCTTCCTAGCCAATAGCCAGTAGGAGGGTCCGGAAGGAATTTCAACAGGTAAATCCATGAATACGTCACCAGTGTATTGCCAAAAACCACTCAAGAACTTCAAACATAGACTCTGACCTGTCCAATGAGCCAAACTGATTAAAGAATCCCACAGTACCTAAACTCTCTCTCTCTCTCTCTCTCTCTCTCTCTCTCTCTCTCTCTCTCTCTCTCTCTCTCTCTCTCTCTCTCTCTCTCTCTCTCTCTCTCTCTCTCACACACACACACAGTGCATTAATCCCTACAGTATATCAGCTTTTAGTGACAGTCTACTGTGTGTTCTCCCCTCCTCTGTCTCTCTCCATCACTTTCTCTGTGTCGTCTATTGATGTCTTTCGTCTTGTCTGGTGTCTCTCTCCATCAACAGAAATATTGGTGAGGGTTAGGCCTACTCCAATACAACATTGAAAACATGAAAACACGACTACATAATACCATTAAATAAAGTTGGAATATAGTTACAACACTCAAACTGTTTCCATCATACAGAAAAACAACAAGAAAGCTGGATAAACACATTTAGATTTCTACATACTGCACTTTGCTTTTGCATTACCCATACAGCTGTTTAAGGTCATACAAAGGCAGAGTGCAGTATCAGCATTTAAGGGGTCATAGGTCAGATCAGTGGTCATGGTTGATATGATTGGACAAAAAACCCAACTTTAAAGCCATTTGTCTCAGATTCACTGTTTGCGTAGACTGCTCTTTGCCTTTGTAGGGCAGTAGTTCAGGTGGCTTCCCTTGCCCTTAGTCTGCCTCCTGTCCCTCCTATCGCCATGGAGACACCTTCCTGAAAACAATGACTCCATACTTTGCTGAAACCTGTTCTGCCAGTTCATGTCCTTAAAGATGAATGTTGGAATGTTCCAATGTGGTTACCCCAAAAAGATGCCAAGATAGATCACACATCCATAACTTGTTTCCTGCTTGTAGCAGGCCGCGTTCACAGGAATCCTTTTCTCTAATTATAGGTCATATGATTTCATGAGAATATTTTTCTGGAGTGAGAGTGTAATGCAAGTCAAGGTGTCCTTGGATGAATGTCAACAAGATTTATAACCAGCATTGTTAAATTAACTGTTGTAATAAAGAAATAAAATATTTGTAAATGTATTGTCACAGACACCGGATAGATGCAGTGAAATTTGTTGTTTTACAGGGTCATAGTAGTATGGCGCCCCTGGAGCAAATCAGGTGTAAGTGCCTTGCTTAAGGGCACAGACAGATTTTTACCTTGACGGCTCAGGTATTCGAACCAGCAACCTTTCAGTTACTGTCCCCACTAAGTAATCATACCATACCAGTTCACGCCCTAACAGAAGACACTGTTCAAGTGTTCAAATGTAGTCCGTGAAGAGGTATTAGGATTATGTACACAGCTATTCTGCTGTACAATTGCAAACTGCTGCTACACATTTGGTCAAAGATGAGTTCAGACCTAAATCAGGCTTCGTAGTATCTGTTATATCTTGTGACAAAGTGTCCTGGTTCAATTATCTTCTGTTTCAGAGAAAATGGAGGGTCAAATTTGCTGTAACTACAAAATCCCAGTAAAAACCAAGGAAACAGCAGTAAGTGAGGTTACTGCCATCTGGCTTTGTTCCACCATGTTCTACTGCAGTTACTACGGTTTTCCTTGGTATTCTATCAGGCTCTGAGTTCAGGCCATCCCGACCATCACACTCACCCTCACACACTCCATGAGACAGCCAGTGATCCAGTTATCACCAGAATAAAACATGGCACAATCACGCAGAAACATTATGGTGTAACTCGCATTGAAATGCAAAATACCCAGATAATGGTAAGAAAGATAGCAAACAAAATATTGAAACGCTCGCTAACATAAAGAAAAGGTCAGCATTGATATTAATACAAAGTCACATAAGGATAAACATTCTCCGTGATGAAATAGTTCTTACCTTATGGATAAAAACAGCTTGAGGGTTGCTACAATACAACATTCAAAACATGAAAACACAACTACACAACACCATTAAAAACCACAAGAAAGCTGGATAAACACATTTAGATTTTTTAGATAACAAACGCACTTGGTGCTTTTGCATTTACATTTACGTCATTTAGCAGACGCTCTTATCCAGAGCGACTTACAGTTAGTGCATACATAACTTTTTTTTTTTTTTTCATACCCCCGTAGGAATCGAACCCACATCCCCTGCCGGCCATTCCCTCCCCTACCCTGGACGACGCTGGGCCAATTGTGCGCCGCCCATGGGTCTCCCCGGTCGCAGCCGGCTACGACAGAGCCTGGATTCGAACCAGGATCTCTAGTGGCACAGCTAGCACTGCGATGCAGTGCCTTAGACCACTGCGCCACATACAGCTGTTTAAGGTCATACAAAGGCAGAGTGCAGTATCAGCATTTTAGGGGTCATAGGTCAGATCAGTGGTCATAATAAGATGATACATCAGTGCATTTACACTTATCTACCTACGACATATTCGACTGAACAGCAAAAACAACTTTAAAGCCTTTTTTGTCTTCAGTTGTACTGTTTTCTAGTTGATGCTCTTTGCCTTTGTAGGGCCGTTTATTCAAGCAGTCAACGGACAACAACTCTTAATGCAATCACGGGGGAAAACACTTTTGAAAGCAGTTTTGACCTTTGTTAAAAAAGATGGGGATCCAAGCTTTCCATTGATAACACGTTTATTTCTATACTCCTACAATTGCGCTAATGCGTTGTTTTAAAAATACAGTTGCAACCGGAGTGTCAAGCATGGTTTAGGCACATTCACAACAGAGCTCTTAAAGGGGCAACGGCATCTTAAAAGGGCAATTGCACACTTTGTAATAGAAACCCCCAACAACAACAATTCTGAGTGAATAATAATATGCTGCATCCACTATGCTGCATCCGTTGGGCTACAGGGGATCATGCTTATTGCTAATAGAACATCTGATAATAGACCATGAATACAGGATATATGGTTCAATATGTTAAAATCATTTAACATCTGATAATAGACCATGAATACAGGCTATATGGTTCAATATGTTAAAATAATTTACCATCTGATAATAGACCATGCATACAGGCTATATGGTTCAATATGTTAAAATCATTTAACATCTGATAATAGACCATGAATACAGGATATATGGTTCAATATGTTAAAATCATTTAACATCTGATAATAGACCATGCATACAGGCTATATGGTTCAATATGTTAAAATCATTTAACATCTGATAATAGACCATGCATACAGGCTATATTACAGGCTACATCAAAATAATTTAACATCATCTTTACCAATATCTTATTGGGCTCATTTTTGGAGGTGGAAATGATATTTTAGATGGTGTCAGCATTATTGTATTTTCATTCATTCTGGAGTAGAACGGCCTTTTTCTTTTCACCAGAACTGAGCTTCTTAGAACTGAGCTTCTCAATAAGTTTCCCCAGGAGCACCCTGGGAAACCTAAGCAAGGGGACTGGAATTGGTCAAATTTGCACTGACTTGTTTACATGAAAGGCGAGATTAATTTAGCACAAGACAATCAATCTGAGGTCTGACATAAGGATATATTTTTTTGCTTTAACCCCTGATATTTGGCTGTTCTCACGAGTACGAATGGTCTGAGGCAGGCGTTAGATTACAAGCGTTTTCAAGTGTAACGTTAATAACAATGGTTTTGAGGAACTGCTCAGAGATGGTTTTGAGGAACTGCTCAGAGATTTAACGATGCTCCTACAAAGGTGCTAGCGATGAACTTAGCCTTAAGATGCTTTTGGAAAACCGGACCCTGGATGAGACCATCTGCTAAATGACTAAAATTTAAAATGTAAGGTTTTAAACACAAATATCATATTACTGTATTTTTTGAAAAAAATTTAAGTATTGATTTTACAGATATTATATTTGTACAGTTCTTTATTAAAAATGTAGTTCTTTTTACATTTGACTGTGTAAAACCTATCAGTACTACTTATTTCTCTGAGAGTGAGGCAGATATATAGCATTTTTGTCACGATGTTAGAAATGGTGTGGTGTGGAATCAGGTGCAGAGGCAGATTGACAGTCCAACAAGACTTTACTGGAGAGTGCAAAATAACATCCAAAACAGCCAGAGGCCAAAAAGACGCACACAGGCGTCAAAACACGAGCGCACAACACAGGGCGCAAAACTCTCCTCAACCGAGGAGGAAGCTAAATAGCTATGGCGTACCGAAACACGGGTAACGCACAAACACCTGACACAAAACAATTACACACAACACTACACTAACAACAGGGAAACTAAATAGGGTGCTTAATTAGACATAACACAAGACAGGTGTGGCTAACAGACAAAACTAATCAAACAGGAAACAAGGAGCGGTGGCAGCTAGTACTCCGGAGACGACGACCGGCGAAACCCGCCCCGAACAAGAAGGAGGAGCTGCCTCGGCCGAAACCGTGACAGTGCCCCCCCCTGACGCGCGGTACCAGCCAGCGCGCCGCCTCCGGCCTCGGGACGACCAGGAGGACGCGGAGCAGGGGCGCGTAGGATGACCACGGTGGGATCGGGTCATCAGGGACGGATCCAGAATGTCCCTCCTCGGCACCCAGCACCGCTCCTCCGGACCGTACCCCTCCCACTCCACGAGATATTGGAGACCCCCCATCCGGCGTCTCGAATCCAGGATGGTCCGAACAGTGTACGCCGGAGCCCCCTCGATCTCCAACGGGGGCGGAGGAGTCTCCTCAATCTCGAAGTCCTGGAGTGGACCAGCTACCACCGGCCTGAGGAGAGACACATGGAATGAGGGGTTAATATTCTTGTAATCAATAGGTAGTTCTAACCTGTAACACACCTCATTCAATCTCCTCAGGACTTTAAAAGGCCCCACAAACCGCCGACCCAGCTTCCGGCAGGGTGCAGGCGGAGGGGTAGGTTTCTGGTTGAGAGCCAGACTCGATCTCCAGGTGCGTACACTGGCCCCTCACTGCGGTGTAGGTCGGCGCTCGTCTTTTGTCGACGTATGGCACGCTGCAGATGGACGTGAGCAGCGTTCCACGTCTCCTCCGAGCGCCTTACCCACTCATCCACAGCGGGGGCCTCGATCTGGCTCTCATGCCACGGTGCCAGAACCGGCTGGTACCCTAATACACACTGAAAAGGGGTTAGTTGGGTGGAGGAGTGGCGGAGAGAGTTCTGTGCCATCTCGGCCCAGGGCACATATCTCGCCCACTCCTCCGGCCGGCCCTGACAATATGACCTCAGAAACCTACCCACATCCTGGTTGACTCTTTCAACCTGCCCATTGCTTTCCGGGTGGTACCCGAGGTAAGGCTCACGAGACCCCCAAAGCGTTCCATAAATGCTCTCCAGACTCTGGAGGTAAACTGGGGGCCTCGATCGGACACTATATCCTCGGGTACCCCGTAATGCCGGGAAGACGTGAGTAAATAGAGCCTCATTGGTCTGTAGGGCAGTAGGAAGACCCGGCATGGGAAGGAGGCGACAGGCCTTAGAGAACCGATCCACAACGACCAGGATGGTGGTATTCCCCTGTGAGGAGGGAAGATCGGTAACAAAATCCACCGATAGGTGAGACCAGGGTCGTTGTGGAACAGGCAGGGGCTGTAATTTACCCCTGGGCAAGTGTCTGGGTGCCTTACACTGGGCACACACTGAGCAGGAGGAGACATAAACCCTCACATCCCTGGCTAACGTTGGCCACCAGTACTTCGTGACTAAGGCAGTGCACTGTCCGACCAATAACCGGATGTCCAGAGGAGGGAGACGTGTGAGCCCAATTAATCAACCGATCCCGGACCTCGAGCGGACGTGACGTCCGACCCACCGGACACAGTGGAGGACTAGGGTCGGTAGCACGAACGCCCGCTCGATCTCGCATCGACCTCCCACACCACCGGTGCCACCAGACAGGACTCCGGTAGTATGGGAATGGACTCCACGCACCTCTCCTCCGCGTCATACCGGCGGGACAGAGCATCTGCCTTCCCGTTCTGGGACCCAGGGATGTAAGTGATCTTAAACACAAACCGGGCGAGAAACATAGTCCATCGAGCCTGGCGAGGATTCAGTCTCCTAGCTGCCCGAATGTATTCCAGGTTACGGTGATCGGTCAGAATGAGGAAAGGGTGCTGGGGCCCCCCTCAAGCCAATGCCTCCACACCTTTAGGGCCTGTACTACGGCTAACAGCTCCCTGTCTCCTACGTCATAATTCCGCTCCGCCGGACTGAGCTTCTTAGAATAAAAGCACAGGGGGCGGAGCTTAGGTGGTGTACCTGAGCGTTGAGATAGAACGGCCCCGATACCGGCCTCAGACGCGTCCACCTCAACTTGGAAAGGTAAAGTGGGATCCGGGTGCGCCAACACCGGAGCCGAGGTAAACAGGTCCTTCAGTCTCCCAAAAGCCCTGTCCGCCTCAGCCGACCACTGCAAGCGCACCGGACCCCCCTTCAGAAGAGACGTAATGGGAGCTGCCACCTGTCCAAAACCCCGGATAAACCTCCGGTAGTAATTCGCAAAACCCAAAAACCGCTGCACCTCTTTAACCGTCGTTGGGTTTGCCAATTACGCACGGCGGACACTCGGTCCACCTCCATTCTCACCCCTGACGCAGACAACTGGTAACCCAAAAAGGAAACTGACTCCTGAAAGAACAGACATTTCTCAGCCTTGACATACAGGTCATGCTCCAACAGTCTCCTCAATACCCTGCGCACCAGGGCTACATGCTCGGCCCGAGTAGAACTGTACACAAGAATATCATCTATGTACACCACCACTCCCTGCGCCTGCATGTCCCGGAAGATTTCATCTACAAACGATTGGAAGACTGATGGAGCATTCATTAACCCATATGGCATGACGAGATACTCGTAATGGCCGGAGGTAGTACTAAATGCTGTCTTCCACTCATCACCCCCTCCCCTAATGCGCACCAAATTATATGCGCTCCTGAGGTCCAATTTTGTGAAGAACCGTGCCCCGTGTAATGACTCCGTCATAGTCCCAATCAGCGGAAGTGGATAACTATATTTAACAGTCACCTGATTGAGACCGCCGTAGTCAATACACGGACGCAAACCTCCATCCTTCTTCTTCACAAAAAGAAGCTCGAGGACGCGGGAGAAGTAGAGGTCCGTATGTATCCCTGTCTCAGAGACTCGGCAATGTAAGTTTCCATTGCCCTTTTCTCCTCCTGTGACAAAGGATACACATGGCTCCAGCGGGAAGCGCGGCTCCTGTCTGGAGGTCTATCGCACAATCCCCCTGTCTATGAGGTGGCAACCGTGCCGCTCGGGTCTTACTAAACACGAGTGCCAAATCCTCATACTCAGGAGGAATGTGCAGTGCTGGCATCTGGTTCGGACTTTCCACCGAGGTCGCCCCTACGGAAACACCCAGACATAACCCCTCACACTGAGCAGACCACCCTTTAGAGCCTTCTCTCGCCACGAAATAGTAGGATCATGGGTAGTCAACCAGGGAAGCCCCAGTACCACCGGATACGCAGGAGAGTCAATCAGATAGAGTTGAATCGTCTCCTCATGACCCCCCTGCGTCATCATCCTAAGTGGAGCTGTAAGCTCCCCAATCCACCCAGATCCTAACGGACGACTATCTAAAGCATGTACGGGGGAAAGGCTTATCGACTGGAAGGAGGGGAATCCCTAACTTAACACAGAATTTATGATCTATAAAATTCCCAGCTGCGCCTGAATCGACTAGCGCCTTATGCTGGGAACGAGGTGCAACCTGTGGAAAACAAACAGGTAATGTAAAGTGGACGACAGAAAGCTCTGGGTAAGTAGGGCGCCTACTCACCTGGGAGGACTCCCCCACTGTATGGCCTGCCATCTCCCTCCTCAGAGGACCCTCCCCAGCACCTAGCCGCGGTGTGCCCTCCGCGGCCACACATGGTGCAGGGAGACTGCCCCCCTCGGGTTCCTACCTCTTCTCCCTCTAGCGCCAGCCCCTCCAAGCTCCATCGGACTCTGTTCGGAGGCGCTGGAGGATGGAATGGGAGGCCCCCATCTGGGACGTCCGCGGGTCGTGAGTAGGTTGTCAGACGAATAGCCATGTCCACAAGCTGGTCGAACATTAATGTAGCGTCCCTACAAGCTAACTCCCTGCGGACGTCCTCCCTAAGGCTACACCTAAAGTGGTCTATGAGGGCCTTCTCATTCCACCCCGCATCAGCCGCTAGTGTCCGGAACTCCAGCGCAAATTCTTGAACGCTCCTCATCCCCTGTCGGAGGTGGAATAGACGTTCCCCCGCCGCTCTTCCCTCTGGTGGATGGTCAAAGACCGCACGGACGGCGGGAGAACTCCGCATAGGTGACTGTGGCGGAGTCTATTCCCCTCCATTCGGCGTTGGCCCACTCCAACGCCTTGCCGGTGAGACAGGAGATGAGGGCGGAAACGCTCTCGTATCCCGAGGGCGCCGGGTGTCTGGTGGCCAGGTAGAGCTCCACTTGCAAAAGGAACCCCTGACACCCGGCAGCGGAGCCGTCGTACGCCCTCGGGAGCCGAGAGCCGAATTCCACTGGGTTCCGGTAGAGGGGTGGGCTGGTTGTCTGGTGGTGAAGGAGCGACAGGTGGGGCTGTGGGAACACCGCTGATCTCCCATCGCCGAAGTGTATCCATGACGCCATCCAAAGCGTGCCCGATCCGATTTATGCGATGCTCTTGTCCCAGGAGACGTTCCTCCACGCTGTCGACGTGTGCTCCTGCTGATTCCATTTGGAGGTGTGTAATTCTGTCACGATGTTAGAAATGGTGTGGTGTGGAATCAGGTGCAGAGGCAGATTGACAGTCCAACAAGACTTTACTGGAGAGTGCAAAATAACATCCAAAACAGCCAGAGGCCAAAAAGACGCACACAGGCGTCAAAACACGAGCGCACAACACAGGGCGCAAAACTCTCCTCAACCGAGGAGGAAGCTAAATAGCTATGGCGTACCGAAACACGGGTAACGCACAAACACCTGACACAAAACAATTACACACAACACTACACTAACAACAGGGAAACGAAATAGGGTGCTTAATTAGACATAACACAAGACAGGTGTGGCTAACAGACAAAACTAATCAAACAGGAAACAAGGAGCGGTGGCAGCTAGTACTCCGGAGACGGCGACCGCGAAACCCGCCCGAACAAGGAGGAGGAGCTGCCTCGGCCGAAACCGTGACAATTTTGCACAAAAAAATACATGATTATTTGTCTATCTGAAATGAAACCATCAAGTGATAGATTTTAAACAAATACATGTCTGTCATTGAACAATCCCATGCCATGATTAGATAGTGAAAAAACGCACCAATCTCTTTCATAATTTCTTTAAACAATAAAGGCTAATTTACTAAAACTTCTGAAAAGTGATATATAGCGTTTTGGAATGAAACTCTTCTCATGTTTCCCCATCTGAGCTCAGAGTAGATGAGAGACTGAGGAGCGGTTTCCCAGACAGAGTTTAATTGAAGTCAGGACCAGGTAAATTCTACTTAAGTATCTCCCCAATATACCCACACGTCTTATTACCTGTTCTGTCTGTGTCCCGTATACTCCCTCTCCGGCGTTCCAGGTCACCAGTCTGCTCATTATTATGCACACCTGTCACCATCGTTACACCCCCTGCGCCCAATCAGACTCACCTGGACTCCATCACATTCCTGATTACCTCCCCTATATCAGTCACTCCCTTTGGTTCCTTCCCCAGGAGTTATTGATTCTGTTTCAGTGCTTCATGTCTGTACGCTACTTCTGTTTCTTGTTTTGTTCTATGTATTATTAAATTCATTTCCTGTACTTGCTTCCTGACTCCCAGCATTCACGTTACAGTCTGGCTGTAGCAGGCTGCCTAGTAAATTAAATGTCTTTGGCCCCATTACACTGAAACATGGAGGCACAATGTTGTCCTCATCAATGTAATTTACAAGAACAAAATATTCAAACCGTTCTGTATATGAGCTCCACTGCTCAATACTTTCATCAAACTGTCCAAAGTTTCCAACAATTCCAATAATTGTTAATTTCTCAATAGACTCCTGATTGTCACTCACTTCAGTATTGTCCTCAACCACAGCAATATTTTCCTCAGTCACGTGATCTTCATTCACTTCACTCACTGATGTTTCCTCCTAAGTTCGCTCATTTAGCAGATTTAATTAAAAGGTTTGTCTTCACAGTTGCATAAATGTCCTTTCCTTTAATCAATGTATATTCCTCCTTTTTAATCAAGTTGTTTTCCCGCTCCGACGTCCGTCTCGAGTCCTTTTCTGCCGTCCATAACGATGTTAACTCTTTCTTAGTTAGCTGAACTATGCACTTGCCTCTGCTATCAATACACTGTGCTAACAATAGCCTATTCTGGACCACAGAAAATAACAGTTTTAAACAGTTGTAAAAACCCACTTCTTCCAGACAGAATAGTTCCTGTAGATTCAGACTTACTCATCACCAATCTTTTGTTATGTCTCGTGGGTTTCATAACCACGTCTGTACAACAATTCAATAATGATGAGACAGGAGACAGGAATCAGTTCAACCATTTATCTGGAACGTGATCATCTCAACACATACAAACCCCCATGATGCTCTGCAGCACAACCCCAATATACAACAAATACATACATAAGTAAATGGACACGAAACAAAACTCATAGAGGAATTTAAATGTTCAGTTGTGGAAAGTAGGGCCATGGGATAGGGTCAGAAAGGTCAGTATGTTTGATAACTGGTTCCAGAGGTGACATAACAAGCATAAGGTCTATTATAACACAGTGAAGTAGAGGTGGGAGCTAAAAGCAGACATGGACAGTGAGACGGTGTAAGGAGGTCAGGGGTGAAACACTAGATCAGGACAGGTAGAAATGGCAGGGCTGGAAATAGACACAGAGACACATTCTGATCATTGCTCAGACCTGACCTGAGACACCCAAACAGAAGATGCCATAGCAAAGTCCTGTCCAGTAGGCTATATGGGATTTCCTTTCATCAAAATCCAACACAAGGAAATGTGTCCAGTGTGTGTGTGTGTGTCCAGTGTGTGTGTGTGTGTTTGTCTAGTGTGTGTGTGTGTGTGTGTGTGTGTTCGTGTGTGTGTGTGTGTTCAGCGTGTGTGTGCCCAGTGTGTGTGTGTCCAGTGTGTGTGTGTGTCCGGTGTGTGTGTGTGTTCAGTGTGTGTGTGTGTGTGTGTGTGTGTGTGTCCAGTGTGTGTGTGTGTGTGTGTGTGTGTGTGTGTGTCCAGTGTGTGTGTGTGTGTCCACAGTGTGTGTGTGTCCAGTGTGTGTTTGTCCAGTGTGTGTGTGTGTGTGTGTGTGTGTCCTGTGTGTGTATGTGTCCAGTGTGTGTCCCCAGTGTGTGTGTGTGTGTCCAGTGTGTGTGTGTCCAGTGTGTGTGTGTGTGTGTGTGTGTGTGTGTGTGTGTGTGTGTGTGTGTGTGTGTGTGTGTCCAGTGTGTGTGTGTGTGTCAGTGCTACCATGGTTATTATTTACAGGGACACTGAGGAGTCAACACCATAAGCCCAAAACCCTGGATAGAGGGGCTCAGTGAATGTGGAGTGGAATGTGTTCAGGTGGGTCAGTGTGTCAGAGGAGACTCTGTAGAAGGACAGAGTGCCGGCTGGCCAGTCCAGATACACTCCTACTCTGTGGGAGCTGGAGGAGGGGACGTCTATGGTAGTGGACTTATGATTGTGCCTGGCAGAGTAACTGTTGTCAGAGCAGAACAGACTCCAGGACTTGTCATTGTATCCAATCCTACTGTCATCACCCCCTCCTCTCCTGCTGATTCCTTTATATGTCACTCCTATAACAGCCTCACTCCCACTCCACTCTACCTCCCAGTAACAGCGCCCAGTCAGACCCTCTCTACACAGAACCTGTCTACAGCCCTCAAATCTCTCTGGGTGATCAGGATACGGCTGCTTCTCTCTCCTCCATGTCACCTTTCTGTTCTCCTCAGACAGAGAGAGGAATCTGTCTACTGTGTTTAGGTCCAGTGTGAGATCACAGACATCTGATGGATGAAACCAGACACAATATTAGAAATCATCATCATTCACATTATAATGTTAACTCACTTTTCACTAATTCATTTAATGTAGATGTTTCTAAGTATCAAAAGGAGAAGTTAAGGTAACTTGAGATTTGTTCAATGATCATATGTTATACTGTATGGTAATATAAAACACACTTATTCCCATTAATTACACACAAAAACACACACAAAAACACACACACTGAACACACACACACACACACACACACATCCTGAACACACACATACACACACACTGGATACACACACACACACACATTTCTAACGTAACACGAACACGCCACACACATACACAGACACACACCTGTATGCATGCATGAACACACACACACATTTCTAAAGTAACACAAACACGTCACACACACACCCAGACACACACATTGTCAAATCAACTCTTTGTAAACTTTGGTGTCCCTGATTTGTGCTTCTGTAGAACTACAGCTGATATTTAATATGACCAAGTAAGTAATGATGGTGGTCTTTGACTTTGACTTCACTTGAATTAAGACTTATTCTTAGTCATATTCTTCACAGCAGTCAACACTCACATTTTCTAAGTCCAGGTTTCATTGTGTTCTCTCCACCATGTTCCACACTGTAGGGTAAGCAGAAGAACAGACAGTCATTGAGGGATACACCTGAACTCACACACACACACACACACTCACACTCACACACAGTCAGCATATACCTTTGTCCAAGTGTGTGTGTGTGTGTGTGTGTCCAGTTTGAGTGTGTCCAGTGTGAGTGTGTGTGTGTGTTTCCTTTGTGTGTGTATGTGTGTGTCCTTTGTGCGTATGTTTCCAGTGTGTATAACTTTGTACAAGTGGTGGTAAGAATGTTTGTCTGTGTGTGTGTGTGTCCAGTGTGTCCAGTGTGTGTGTGTGTGTGTGTGTCCAGTGTTTGTGTGTCCAGTGTGTGTGTGTGTGTGTGTCCAGTGTGTGTGTGTTTCCTTTGTGTGTGTATGTGTGTGTCCAGGTGTGTGTGTGTGTGTGTGTGTCCAGTGTGTGTGTGTGTGTGTGTGTTTCCTTTGTGTGTGTATGTTTGTGTCCTTTGTGCGTATGTTTCCAGTGTGTATAACTTTGTACAAGTGGTGGTAGAATGTTTGTCTGTGTGTGTGTGTGTGTGTCCAGTGTGTGTCCAGTGTGTGTGTGTGTGTATCCAGTGTGTGTGTGTCAGTGTGTGTGTGTGTCCAATGTGTGTGTGTGTGTGTGTGTGTGGTATGTGTGTGTGTCCAGTGTGTATGTGTGTGTGTCCCTGTTTGTGTGTGTCCAGTGTGTGTGTGTGTGTGTGTGTCCTCTTTGTGTGCCCAGTGTGTATGTGTGTGTGTGTGTGTCCAGTGTGTGTGTGTGTGTGTCCTGTGTGTGTGTGTGTCCAGTGTGTGTCCTGTGTGTGTGTGTGTCAGTGTGTGTGTGTGTGTGTCCAGTGTGTGTGTGTGTTTGTCCAGTGTGTGTGTGTGTCCAGTGTGAGTGTGTGTGAGTGTCCAGTTTGTGCACACACACAAACATACACTGACACACACACACACACACACACACACACATTCTGGACCACAGACACAGAAACACACTAGACACACAAACACACTGGACACACACAAACACACTGGACACACACACTGATCACACACACTCACTGGACACACACACACACTGGACACACACACACACACACACACACACACACACACACACTGGACACACACACACTGGAACACACACACACACACTGGACACACACACACACTGGACACAAACACACACTGGACACACACACACACTGGACACACACACTGGACAAAGACACACACACACTGGACACACACACACACACTGGACACACACACACACTGGACACAAACACACACTGGAGACACACACACACTGGACACACACACTGGACAAAGACACACACACACACTGGACACACACAGACACACACACACACACACACACACACACCGGACACACACACACACTGGACACACACACACACACTGGACCCACACACACACACACACTGGACCCACACACACACACACACTGAACCCACACACACACACACAGGACCCACACACACACACACTGGACACACACACACACACTGGACCCCACACACACACACACACACACACACACACACACACACACATACACACACACACACACACAGTCTTTATATAACTTAGTCCAAGTGGTGGTCAGAATGTTTGTCTTAACTAGCCTGATAACTCCAACATGTCTGATATGAACATTGACATAAAACCCTATACATACTTGAGTTTCTCCAGTCTGCAGTGTGGATCCTCCAGTCCAGCAGAGAGCAGTCTGACTCCTGAGTCTCCTGGGTGATTGTAGCTCAGATCCAGCTCTCAGGTGTGAGGGGTTTGACTTCAGAGCTGAGACCAGAGAATCACAGCCTTCCTCTGTGACTAGACAGCCTGACAGCCTGCAAAGAGTCAAATCATATTAAAACCACACTGCTATTCTTTGGTGGTGAAAACAGTGGCAGTATATTTTTTCTACATATTAAGATACATTAATTTATGAATAGATATGGCAGGCTTCAGGACACTGATGTATCATTATTAGATATTATCATAATATTGCTTGTAGAGAGAAACATGTATTGTACAATTATTTGAGTAGACTGACCAGAGCAGTTTAAAAAGCAGTATCAGTCAAAAGACAGACAGTGAGGTATCAGATTTAGATTGTATTGAGTATACAGTCCACACCATATCTATTTTTGTCACACTCTGGCTCCGGGACTTGTATTTGAGCCAGGGTGTATTCGTTTTGTTGGTTATAGGGTGTGTTCAATTTGGGTTGTTGTTCTTGTGTAGTCATGTGACTCCCAATCGGAGGTAACGAGTGTCAGCTGTCGGCTCATTATCTCTGATTGGGAGCCATATTTAGTCTGTGTGTTTTCACCTTGTGTTTGTGGGTTTTTGTTCCTGTACAGTCATTGTCACTGTGGACTTCTCGTATCGTCATTTGTTTTGTGGTTTTCGTGTTGCACTTTAATTAAATAAAGTCATGTTCGCTCAACACGCTGCCTTTGGTCCACTCCTCATTAGACGATCGTGACAGAAAAACCCACCAAATCAGGACCAAGCAGCGTGTCCAGGAATCGGCAGCCTGGAAGTGGGAGCAGCGGCGTCAGCAGGATCAACAGTGGACAGGCGAGAGGCAACCCCAAAAAATTTTTAGGGGGGCACACGGCAGGGGCAGACGGGGCTGACGGAGGCAGAGAAGGGGCGGGTTCAGAAGGCCACCAGGTTACGGGGCCACTGGTCAAGGCAGGGAAGGTTGGTGTTGAGGCACGGCGAGAGGTACTGGGGGTGTGTAACCAGTCCGGTCCGGCCCGTTCAGATCCCGAGGTAGAGCCAGTGGTGTGTGTCCCCAGTACGGTGTGGACTGTTCCGGCCCCTCGCACCAAATGTCCGGTGCGCGTCGCCAGCCCGGCTCGGCCTGTTCCTGTTCCTCGCACCAAGAGTACGGTGCGCGTCGCCAGCCCAGCCCGGCCTGTTCCTGCTCCACGCACTACGCCTGTGGTGTGCGTCACCAGCCCGGCCCGGCCTGTTCCTGCTCCACGCACGAGCCTACGGGTGCGTCGCCAGCCCAGCCCGGCCTGTTCCTGCTCCACGCACTACGCCTGTGGTGTGCGTCACCAGCCCAGCCCGGCCTGTTCCTGCTCCACGCACGAAGCATACGGGGTGCGTCGCCAGCCCAGCCCGGCCGGTTCCTGCTCCACGCACCAGGCCCACGGTGTGCGTCGCCAGCCCAGCCCGGCCGGTTCCTGCTTCACGCACCAGGCCCATGGTGTGCGTCGCCAGCCCAGCCCGGCCGGTTCCTGCTCCACGCACCAGGTCCATGGTGTGCGTCGCCAGCCCAACCCGGCCTGTTCCTGCTCCACGCACTACGCCTGTGGCGTACGTCACCAGCCCAGGTCGGCCTGTTCCTGCTCCACGCCACGAAGCCTACGGGGTGCGTCGCCAGCCCAGCCCGGCCGGTTCCTGCTCCACGCACCAGGCCACGGTGTGCGTCGCCAGCCCAGCCCGGCCGGTTCCTGCTCCACGCACCAAAACCTACGGTGTGCGTCGGCCTGGTCCAGCCCGTTCCTGCTACTCGCACCAAGCCGAGGGTGCGAGTTGACAGCCTGGTCCAGCTCGTTCCTGCTACTCGCACCAAGCCAAGGGTGCGAGTTGACAGCCTGGTCCAGCTCGTTCTGCTACCGCACCAAGCCAAGGGTGCGAGTTGACAGCCTGGTCCAGCCCGTTCCTGTTACTCGCACCAAGCCAAAGTGCAGTCGTCGGGCCCTGGTCAGCCCGCTCCTGCTACGTCCGGTCCAGCTCCAGCCAGCGGGGCCAGACCCGGACCAGGGCGCTATGGGGGGTTTGTTGAGGGTGGTGGGCAAGCCCGAGCCGGGGCGCCGCCGAGGAGGAATGCCCACCAGCCCTCCCCTGTGTTGCTTGTATTTAGGCGCGGTCGTGGTCCGCGCCTTTAGGGGTACTGTCACACTCTGGCTCCGGGACTTGTATTTGAGCCAGGGTGTATTCGTTTTGTTGGTTATAGGGTGTGTTCATTTGGGTTGTGTTCTTGTGTAGTCATGTGACTCCCAATCGGAGGTAACGAGTGTCAGCTGTCGGCTCGTTATCTCTGATTGGGAGCCATATTTAGTCTGTGTGTTTTCACCTTGTGTTTGTGGGTTTTTGTTCCTGTACAGTCATTGTCACTGTGGACTTCTCGTATCGTCATTTGTTTTGTGGTTTTCGTGTTGCACTTTAATTAAATAAAGTCATGTTCGCTCAACGCGCTGCGCTTTGGTCCACTCCCTCATTAGACGATCGTGACAATTTTGACAGTGAAGCTAACATTTTAAATGTGGCTCTATGCTCATTTTGGATTTGAGATCAAATGCTTCATATGAGGTGACAGTATATAATGTCACCTTTTTATTTGAGGTATTTTAATACATATCTGTTTCAACATTTAGAAATGAAAGCACTTTATGTATCTAGTCCCCCATTTGAAGAAGTCATAAGTATTCTGACCAATTCACTCATAGTGTGTTAAAGTAGTCAAAAGTTGAGTATTTGGTCCAAACTTGTTGGTTGCATTTGCAGTTTGTTTTGGTTGTGTTTTGGGTTATGTTTTGCCCAATAGTAACTGAATGGTGGATGATGTCTGGAGTAATTTTCTGTCTAAGTGAGTAGATAACATGTTTCTAAACATTACTAAATTAATCCTGATGATGCCATGATTAAGAAAAATAATGAATTAATTATTAATAATAATTAGTGAGAGAGTTACAGAGGCTACAACAAAACATGCTAACCTCTCACCATTACCAATAACAGAGGGGATATTTATTTGTATTTTTGTCATTTAGCAGAAGCTCTTATCCAGAGCGACTTACAGGAGCAATTAGGGTTAAGTGCCTTCCTCAAGGGCACATCAACAGATTTTTTCACCTAGTCGCTCGGGATTAGAACCAGCGACCTTTCGGTTACTGGCACAATGCTCTTACCCACTAAGCTACCTGCGTATGATCTTGTTCCTCTGTAACTTTCTCATTCATCATCATTCACGATTCATTCATGATTATTCATAATCATGGTAGCATCAAATGAATGTAGAAGTGTTCAGAAACATCTTCCATTCTTACTGACAATACAAGTGAAGTGACTCCAAAATGACAGGACATTATTCACCATTCAGTTTCTATTGGGAAAAACATAATCCAAAACACAACCAAGACAAACTGCAAATGTATTCAACAAGTTTGCAGAATCACAAACTTGATGTAATCACTGCAGGCAAAGAATATTGGACCAAACACTAAACTTTTGACTAATGGAATTGGTCCAAAGTAATTACGACTTAAAAGGCGAACTAGATACGTAAAGTGCTTTCAATTCTAAACGGTAAAAATAAATTTTTATAAATACCTTTAAATAAAGGTGACATTCTGTACTGCTGCCTAATATGAAACATTATATCTCAAATCCAAAATGCTGGAGCATACACCAAATGTAAAACTGTAAGCTACACTGTCCAAACACATATGGTGTGGACTATGTGTGCCTGGTAAACACATGTGGATCTGGTGAACAGTTATCACTTGTTGACCAACTACAGGAATACTGACCTCAGAGTCTCCAGTTTACAGTGGGGATTCCCCAGTCCAGCAGAGAGCAGCTTCACTCCTGAGTCCTCCAGGTCATTGTTACTCAGGTCCAGCTCTCAGGTGTGAGGGTTTGACTTCAGAGCTGAGACCAGAGAAGCACAGCCTTCCTCTGTGACTAGACAGCCTGACAGCCTGCAAAGAGTAAAATCATATTCAAAGCACACTGCTATTCTTTGGTGGTGAAAATAGTGGCAGTATATTTTTTACAACATATTCAAATATATATCAGTGTCCTGAAACCCACCATATCCATTCATAAATTAATGTATCATTATTAGAAATGACCATAATATTGCTTGTAGAGAGAAACATGTATAGTACGAATATTTGAGTTGACTGACCAGAACAGTTTAAAAAGCAGTATCAGTCAAAAGACAGACAGTGAGGTATCAGATTTACCGTATTTTCCACACTATAAAGCGCACCGGTATAAGCCGCAGCAGCTAAATTGAATGATGTGTACATATATAAGCTGCACTGGACTATAAGCCGCAGGTGTTTTAATGTTTAATTACCATATGTAAGGGTTCGTGCACAGAGGGGATTGTCAGGGAAAGAGATGGCTGCTTGAGGAAGCTCCCATTTATTAACATTTCAACAAACAAGTTGCATATTTGCATAACGTATTCCAGCAAAATTAGTTAATAGCGTCACAATCATTTAACCACTAACTTTGGTTATTTTTGAAAAACCTTGAAAAAGTGTGCACATCTTTGAATATGTATCTACATTATAGCCTACAGTAGTACCATAACAAAAAACAAAGCTTACAGCGCTTGACGAGGCAATATCAATGGCTAAATTAAATGTGTTTTTTTTAAAGTGCAAAATAAAAGTGCCTGTAACACGACAGTAAGCCCGTAAACCTAAAGTTGCAGCAACACGGCTGCTTAAAATATACGGTAATCAGCCTACCAGAAAAGTCATTAATCCTCGTCTTCATCTTTTAGGCTAAGGTGCAGTACAACGGCTGTAACCAGAAAAGTCAAGTCATTAATCCTCATCTCCGTCTTCTTCCTGCGTACTAAAACCACCAAAGTCCTCATCTCCAGTGTCGAAATGAACAGGCTCAGGGGTGGCTTCGTCAGCCACTCTCCTCTCTCCTTCGTTGATGCTCTCAAAACAAACGAACTCCTCTTCGTCACTGTCGGAATCGAACAGCCTCTGAAGGGCCTCAGCTGTGGCGGCGTCCTCCTCTTCATCACGCAGCAGTCCAGCCTTTCGGAACCCGTTAATGATCGTGGATGTTTTGACACTCCTCACGCTATCAGGATCCACTTGCAAACTTGACCGAAAGTTGCTTTTCGCATACGACCAGTTTTGTGAATGATTTATCGGCGCTAGTCATCCGCCCCCCACTGAGCGCGTAGTGCCACTTTGAGCGCACGTGACACTGATGTCAGTGGCTGCAGATGCTTCGTTGTGCCCCCAGGAATCACAGCTGGAATGGAGTTTGTGCTCTTGATGGCTGCTTTCACATAATCCGTTATATGGGCCCTCATGCTGTCCAAAACGAGCAAAGCTTTTTTTGGCGAAAAGAATCCTCCAGGGCGCTTTGACGTAGCACTCATTCAGCCACTCATTCATTATACTTTCCATCATCAACCCTTTCTTGTTGACTTTAAAGGAGATGCCGTTCAGGATCTTTTCTTTTGGCATTGTAATCCGGCTAAAATCACCATTGGCGGAAGCTTTAATCCAGATGTTGTGCAGCCAAGAACACAAGTGAAATTCGTTCTCTCGTGGCCAGTGGTTCTCAGCGTGATGGACGATTCACCTTCTTGTTAACAGTCCTAGTGAGAGGCAGGTCAAACGTCAAAGGAACTTCATTCATATTTATGATTCTGGTCGGTCCGATGGAGATATTCCTCTATCATTCTTTGTGTGAATTCGCCAAAGTTTGTTATTTTTTCCTGGTAGTCGGGAGGGGAGTTGCGACACACAGTCGTCCGCGCCTGATGGAGAGTCCCTTTCGTCTCATAAATCTGAAACACCAGGATGGTCCACCTCTAAAATGTTCAATTTTCATTTCGGTGGCGACTGTTTCAGCTTTCAGTCGGATCTGCACGGTGGAAACACCTCGGCCGTCTGCTCTCTGTGTGTTCACCCAATCTTCAAGAAAGTCTTCGTTCGGGCCATCTGCTTTTATTACCTCTAAGCTTTTTTTGACTTTTGCATTGAGACAGTTCTTCGCTGGCGTCTCAACGTCTCACCATTGACTCATTGATGCCAAGGCTACGTGCGGCAGCTCTATTTCCTTCTTTTTACAGCCAGATTGACTGCCTTTAAGCTGCATCATATGCATTTCTGCGTTTGTTTTTCCAAAATGAGGGTTTGTGCATGAAAACATCCTTTACACAAACTGTCTCGCTCTCGTATGTCTGTCTGTCTTGCTCTCGTTCTGTCTCGTTCTGTCTCTCGTACCACTCTCGGTTCCACTTTTACTTTTGCGCGCTACCTGTCTCACTCTTTTCCAGCCTCCAGCTTTTCCTGCTGGAGCCCGCCGCTAAAGGTGGGGGCGCGGACCGGTCATAGAGCCATAGAGTTAAAGTTGGTGGACTGTAACCTGTAAATCCATAGATGTAGGAGGTCTTCTAGTGCTGTTGCTGTAAAAATCCATAGATTAGCCGCACCGTTATATAAGCCGCAGGGGTCGAAAAAATTGGAAAAGCGCGGCTTATAGTCAGGCTACAGCAAAACATGCTAACCTCTCACCATTACCAATAACAGAGGGGTATGATCCTTGTGCCTCTGTAACTTTCTCATTCATCATCATTCACGATTCATTCATGATTATTCATAATCATGGTAGCGTCCACATGAATGTAGAAGTGTTCAGAAACATCTTCTATTCTTACTGACAATACAAGTGAAGTGACTCCAAAATGACAGGACATTATTCACCATTCAGTTTCTATTGGGAAAAACATAATCTAAAACACAACCAAGACAAACTGCAAATGCATTCAACAAGTTTGTAGAATCACAAGCTTGATGTAATCACTGTGGGTAAGAATATGGGACCAAATACTAAACATTTGACTAAATTAATTTGTCTAAATAATTATGACTTTTTCAAATGGGAGAACTACATAATAAAGTACTTTCATTTCTAAACGGTAAAATATACAGTGAGGGAATAAAGTATTTAATCCCCCTGCTGATTTTGTACGTTTGCCCACTGACAAAGACATGATCAGTCTATAATTTTAATGGTAGGTTTATTTGAACAGTGAGAGACAGAATAGCAACAAAAAATCCAGAAAAACGCATGTCAAAATGTTATAAATTGATTTGCATTTTAATGAGGGAAATAAGTATTTGACCCCCTCTGCAAAACATGATTTAGTACTTGGTGGCAAAACCCTTGTTGGCAATCACAGAGGTCAGGCGTTTCTTGTAGTTGGCCACCAGGTTTGCACACATCTCAGGAGGGATTTTGTCCCACTCCTCTTTTGCAGATCTTCTCCAAGTCATTAAGGTTTCGAGGCTGACGTTTGGCAACTCGAACCTTCAGCTCCTTCGATTTTCTATGGGATTAAGGTCTGGAGACTGGCTAGGCCACTCCGGGACCTTAATGGGCTTCTTCTTGAGCCACTCCTTTGTTGCCTTGGCCGTGAGTTTTGGGTCATTGTCATGCTGGAATACCCATCCACGACCCATTTTCAATGCCCTGGCTGAGGAAGGAGGTTCTCACTCAAGATTTGACGGTACATGGCCCCGTCCATCGTCCCTGATGCTGTGAAGTTGTCCTGTCCCCTTAGCAGAAAAACACCCCCAAAGCATAATGTTTCCACCTCCATGTTTGATGGTGGGGATGGTGTTCTTGGGGTCATAGGAGCAGTATTCCTCCTCCTCCAAACACGGCGAGTTGAGTTGATGCCAAAGAGCCGATTTTGGTCTCATCTGACCACAACACTTTCACCCAGTTCTCCTCTGAATCATTCAGATGTTCATTGGCATACTTCAGACGGGCATGTTGTGCTTTCTTGAGCAGGGGACCTTGCGGGCACTGCAGGATTTCAGTCCTTCATGGCGTAGTGTGTTACCAATTGTTTTCTTGGTGACTATGGTCCCAGCTGCCTTGAGATCAGTTGACAAGATCCTCCCGTGTAGTTCTGGGCTGATTCCTCATCGTTCTCATGATCATTGCAACTCCACGAGGTGAGATCTTGCATGGAGCCCCAGGCCAAGGGAGATTGACAGTTATTTTGTGTTTCTTCCATTTGCGAATAATCGCACCAACTGTTGTCACCTTCTCACCAAGGCTGCTTGGCGATGGTCTTGTAGCCCATTCCAGCCTTGTGTAGGGTCTACAATCTTGTCCCTGACATCCTTGGAGAGCTCTTTGGTCTTGGCCATGTGGAGAGTTTGAATCTGATTGATTGATTGCTTCTGTGGACAGGTGTCTTTTATACAGGTAACAAACTGAGATTAGAGAACTCCCTTTAAGAGTGTGCTCCTAATCTCAGCTCATTACCTGTATAGAGCACCTGGAAGCCAGAAATCTTTTCTGATTGAGAGGGGTCAGATACTTATTTCCCTCATTAAAATGCAAATCAATTTATAACATTTTGACATGCGTTTTTCTGGATTTTTTTGTTGTTATTCTGTCTCTCACTGTTCAAATAAACCTACCATTAAAATTATAGACTGATCATTTCTTTGTCAGTGGGCAAATGTTCAAAATCAGCAGGGGATCAAATACTTTTTTCCCTCACATAGTGTATGAAAATCTTTAAATAAAAGGTGACATTCTGTACTGTTGCATAATATGAAACATTGTATCTAAAAACCACATTTAAAACTGTAAGCTTCGCTGTCCAAACACATATGGTGTGGATTATGTGTGCCTGGTAAACACATGTTGATCTGGTGAACAGTTATCACTTGTTGACCAACTACAGGAATACTGACCTCAGAGTCTCCAGTTTACAGTGGGGATTCCCCAGTCCAGCAGAGAGCAGCTTCACTCCTGAATCCTTCGGGTCATTGTTACTCAGATCCAGCTCTCAGTGTGTGAGGGGTTTGACTTCAGAGCTGAGACCAGAGAAGCACAGCCTTCCTCTGTGACTCCACAGCCTGACAGCCTGCAAAGAGATAATCCATGATTTCACAAAAACACTGTTAATTTAACACCAGTAGTGTAGGACAATGGCAGATGCATTTGGTTTATTCTCTTAAACAACTTATAGATTCATCTTCCGTCTCCTAGAATCATATGGTCATATTGTTATACTAATGTGAACATCAATGCATTGATTCAATATGTTTTTCAATAATACATATATTTCTCTAAACTGAATATTTCTTCCTGATGATTAGTTCTTATATGTCATTTGATGTACTCACAGAGCAGCTCTGGAGGCTTTGATCACTAGGCAGCAGCCTCAGAAGACCTTCCTCTGATCTGGAGTATTTCTTCAGGTCAAACACATCCAGCTCCTTTTCTGAAGTCAGCAACACAAAGACCAGAGCTGACCACTGTGCAGGTGACAGTTCTTCTTCTGAGAGACTTCCTGATCTCAGGTAGCTTTGGATCTCCTCCACTAGAGAATGGTCATTCAGTTCATTCAGACAGTGGAACAGATTGATGCACCTCTCTGTAGGGATTCTCCTGATCTTCTCCTTGATGTACTTGACTGTTTCTTCATGGCTCTGTGAGCTGCTTCTTGTCTTTGTCAGTAGACCTCGTAAGTGCTTCTGATTGGACTCCAGTGAGAGGCCCAGAAGGGAAGCGGAGGAAAAGGTCCTGGTTTCCTGTCTCACTTTGTAAGGCTTTATCCACAGCACTCTTGTAGAAAGTAACTTCAGGCTTGTCTCTGAACAGTGCAAAAAAGTTCCTGGTTGATTGAGGTTTGGCCATTAGATTCTCATTGTTGTTGATGAATGAGAGGAACACATATACAGCAGCCATAAACTCCTGAATGCTCGGATGCACGAAGCAGTACACCTTTTCCTGGTACAGCACACATTCCTCTTTAAAGATCTGTGTGCACAATCCTGAGGACACTGAGGCTTCATTGACATCAATGCCAGCCCTTTTCAGGTCTTCTTCATAGAAAATCAGATTGCCCTCAACAAGCTGTTGAAAAGCCAGTTTTCCCAGTGACAGAATGCTCTCTTTTATTCCAGTGTGGACCTGTCTCTTCTTTCCCAAGATACTTTTCATTCTTCTGTTTGGTATGAAACTCCACAAGGTGTATGAACATCTCAGTCAGAGTCTTGGGCATCTCTTCTCTCTTATGTTTCAGCATGTGTTCAAGGACTGTTGCAGAGATCCAACAGAAGACTGGAATGTGGCACATGATGTGGAGGCTCCTTGATGTCTTTATGTGTGAAATGATTCTGCTTGCCAGGTCCTCATCACTGAATCTCTTCCTGAAGTACTCCTCCTTCTGTGGGTCATTGAACCCTCGTACCTCTGCCACCTGGTCAACACACCCTGAAGGGATCTGATTGGCTGCTGCAGGTCGGGTAGTTATCCAGAGGAGAGCAGAGGGAAGCAGATTTCCCTTGATGAGATTTGTCAGCAGAACATCCAGTGAGGTGGACTCTGTGACGTCACAACAGATCTTGTTCTTCTGGAAGTCTAGGGGGCAGTCGGCACTCATCCAGACCATCAAAGATGAACAGAACTTTGTACTTGTCGTAGTTGGAGATTCTTGATTCTTTGGTTTCCATTGAGAAGTGATTGAGAAGTTCAATCAAAGTGTGTTTTTCCTTTTTCATCAAATTCAGCTCCCGAAAAGGGAATGAAAATACAAATTGGACATCCTGATTTGCTTTTCCTTCAGCCCAGTCCAGAATGAACTTCTGCACAGAGACTGTTTTTCCAATGCCAACGACTCCCTTTGTCAGCACAGTTCTGATATGTTTGTCTTGTCCAGTTAAAGGTTTGAAGATGTTGTTACATTTGATTGCAGTCTCTGGTCTTGCTTGTTTCCTGATTGTTGTCTCAATCTGTCTCAGCTCATGTTCATTATTGACCTCTCCTGTTCCACCCTCTGTGATGTAGAGCTCTGTGTAGATCTTATTGAGAAGTGTTGGGTTTCCCTTGTTTAGCGATCCCCTCAAATACACATTGAAACTTCTTCTTTAGATTAGATTTGAGTTCACGTTGGCAAATCACAGCAAGCTCATCTGAATCTAGAAATAACACAGAGGATATTAATATTACATCTGTTTTAATGCCTACAGTATTCTAAGACTGTTATAACATTTTAAATTATAATACTTTATTCTCTTAACTGACTGTATAAATGTTTAAATGTTTTCATAATGCATTACAGACTGGTGTGACTGATTATAGTATTATTGTGTGTGTCTCTCTCTCTCTCTTCTCTCCTCTCTCTCTCTCTCTCTCTCTCTCTCTCTCTCTCTCTCTCTCTCTCTCTCTCTCTCCCTCTCTCTCTCTCTCTCTATCTCTCTCTCTCTCTCTCTCACTCTCTCTCTCTCTCTCTCTCTCTCTCAATTAATCAACACAACACATCCCTGCTGCTACTTAATGAGGTCACTAGGTGTTTGTGTTTAAGGCTGCTACAATATCATTTAGTTACACAGCTACTTTAGCTGTACTTTAGCTATAGCTTTTAAATGTTCTAAAACAGCTTTCAACATGAGGCAGACAGCTCTTACTTTTCTCCAGTGTGTCAGCAAGCTCCTTCTGGTTCATTTTCCTCAGGACGTGCAGTGTGATCTTCGAGCCCCCTCTCTGGCATTGCTCTCCTGCTTCTCATCTTCAGCATCCACCACTTCCTTATCCTGCTTCTGACTCTCAAAGCCTTCTGGGAGTTCTGGACTAAGAATCCTCTTGAACATCTTCAGCTTTCGTTCTTCACAAATGTCATAATATTCTCTTCAAGCAACTGAAATAAATCAAGTAAATCAGTTAAGCAAGAAACTAAATGCTTTCTCATTAACACATTAATGAATGATTGACAGATCAACTTTTACTTGAGGTAAACAAAAACAAATGTATTTAACAGGACCACATACACTGAATATGGAGGCCAGTCTGTTTGATGACTCTGGGAAGACTGACCACTGAGAATCTCTGACTCTGATCTCTCCTGTTGGTTTCTGTGGACAAAACATGAGATTACATTTCCTCTTCCAGGGACACACACACACACACACACACACACACACACACACACACACACACGCGCACACACACACACGACGCCACACACACACACACACACACACACACACACACACACACACACACACACACACACACACAGAGAGGGAATGTAGTGTTGGTTTAATATTGTTTTAGGACTATGAAAATGGAAAAACGATTAGCCTATGGATTATGAAAACAACAAAAATAAATGGGAAAATGGGAGAGGAAAAATGACTAGAGACAGTGTTGTTTAACTCACTGACCATGTCACGGTTTCGGCCGAGGCTGCTCTCTCTCCCTTGTTCGGGCAGGCCTCGCGTTCGTCGTCTCCGAATTCTAGCTGCCACCGATAGATGTTTCATGTTCGTTTGCTTTTGTCTGTTTGTTTCACACCTGTTTCTGTTTTGACGTAATTAGTGTCCTATAAGTTTCTCGTTGTGTTTGTCTAGTGTTGTATATGATTGTTTCCGTCAGTGTTTGTGTCTTGCTCGGTTGAGCATATTTCTCCACTGTGCTGGAGCTTATTTGCACTTGTTTGTGCACCGTTTCATTTTGTCGACCTGTTAGTGCGCATTTACCTTCGCCTTCGTGCGTGTTTTTTTGCTGTCGGGCTTAGTTGTCCTGTTGCCTGTGTTTAGGCCAGTAATACAGCTTTTGGAACATTCAGTCTGCTTCCTGCGTTTGATTCCTACACTACACCTACAACACGCCCTGACAGAATCATATACCACAAATGGAATCAGCAGGAGCCGAAGCAGCCCAGACAAGACTGGAAGCCCAGGTTCGGGACCAGCAAGAGCAGCTCCTGCAGATGGGGGCCGCCCTGCAGGGAGGTGATGACCACAATCCGAGGCTGGGGTCCGCCTCCACCGCCGCCCGCCCTGCCAGCACCATCGGCCAGCCCGCCCATTCCAGCGCCGGAACCTCGAGGAGTCCGACTATCTCTCCCGAGGGCCTACGACGGGACCGCGGCTGGGTGTCAGGGATTCCTGCTCCAGGTAGAACTATACCTGGCCACAGTGCACCCGGCACCTTCAGGGCATGAGAGCGTGTCCGCCCTGATCTCCTGCCTGGCCGGAAAAGCGTTGGAGTGGGCCAACGCGGGTGGAGGAAGATCGACGCCACGACGATTACGTACACCGAGTTCTCCGCCGCTTCAGGGCAGTGTTTGACCATCCCCGGAGGGGAAAGCGGGGGAGCGTCTGGTCTTCCTCCGGCAGGGGAGGAGAAGTGCCCAGGAATTTGCGCTCGAATTCGTGACTCTAGCGGCAGATGCAGGGTGGAATGATCGGGCCCTCATCGATCTATACCGATGCAGCCTACGAGAGGACGTCCGTCGGGAGCTGGCTTGTAGGGACACCAGCCTCACTTTCGACCAGCTGGTTGATATGTCCATCAGGCTGGATACCCTGCTGGCTACCCGCGGGACGTCCTGCGGAGGGTCCCGTCCATTCCACCCTCCAGCGCCTCCGAGCCTTGTCCTATGGAGCTGGGGCGCTGGCGCTAGAGAGAGGAGGAGTCGGCAGGCTAGGGGTCCATCCACTGCACCAACTGTGGTCGGGGGAGGACACACCGCGGCTAGGTGATGGGGATGGCCTCCTAGGGGAGATGACGACAGGTCCCGCACTGGGGATTCCTCCAGGTGAGTAGGCGCCCCACTCACCCAGAGCTCACTGTTGCCCATTTTTGTATGCCTGTCACGTTTTCCACAGGTGGCACCTCATTCCCAGCATAAGGCGCTGGTAGATTCAGGCGCGGCTGGGAATTTTATTGATAAGAAGTTTTGTTTAGCGTTAGGGATTCCCCTCATTCCTGTTGATGTTCCTTTTCCCGTTCACGCCCTAGATAGTCGTCCGTTGGGTACGGGCTTAATCAGGAGGTCACGGCGCCACTTAGGATGTGTGGCGCAGGGGGATCATCAGGAGATGATTCAGCTGTTCTGATTGACTCTCCTGCGTATCCGGTGGTGCTGGGCATGCCCTGGTTGAGTACCCATGACCCAGTGATTTCGTGGCAGGAGAGGGCTCTGATGGAGTGGTCTGCTCAGTGTGTGGGTGATGTTTGGGCGTTTCCGTAGGGGCTACCTCGGTGAGAGAGTCCAAACCAGGTGCCCGCATTGCACGTTCCACCTGAGTATGGGGATTTGGCTATCGCGTTTAGTAGGCGAGGGCTGAGCGGTTGCCACCCCATAGGCAGGGGGATTGTGCGATAAACCTACAGGCAGGGAGCTGCGCTCCCACGGAGCCATGTGTATCCTCTGTCTCAAGAGGAGAAGAAAGCTATGGAGATTTACATAGACGAATCGCTGAGACAAGGATACATACGGCCCACTTCCCCGCGTCCTCGAGTTTCTTTTCGTGAAGAAGAAGGATGGTGGTTTGCGTCCGTGCATCGATTACCGTGGTCTCAATCAGATTACGGTGAAGTATAGTTATCCACTCCCGCTGATTGCGACCATGACTGAGTCGTTGCATGGGGCGCGTTTCTTCACGAAATTAGATCTCAGGAGCGCGTACAACTTGGTGCGCATCAGGAGGGTGATGAATGGAAAACAGCCTTTAGTACCACCTCGGGCCATTACGAGTATCTAGTCATGCCATACGGGTTGATGAATGCTCCGTCGGTTTTCCAATCATTCGTGGATGAGATCTTCAGGGACATGCAGGGACAGGGAGTCGTTGTGTACATAGATGACATTCTCGTGTACTCACCTACCCGTGTCGAGCATGTGGCCCTGGTGCGCAGAGTGTTGCGGAGGCTGGTGAGCACGACCTGTATGTGAAGGCAGAGAAGTGTCTGTTTTTCCAGGAGTCGATCTCCTTTTTGGGGTATCAGTTGTCAGCTTCAGGGGTGAAGATGGAGGTAGACCCGAGTGTCAGCCGTGCGTAATTGGCAAACACCAACCACTGTGAAAGAGGTGCAGCAGTTTTTGGGGTTTGGAATTACTACCGGAGGTTTATCCGGGGGTTTTGGGCAAGTGGCAGCTCCCATCACGCTCTCTTGAAGGGGGGCCCGGTGCGTCTGCAGTGGTCGGTCGAGGCGGACAGGGCGTTTGGGAGGCTGAAGGACCTGTTTACCTCGGCTCCGGTGCTGGCGCATCCGGATCCCTCTTTACCATTTCAGGTAGAGGTGGGACAGCGTCTGAGGCGGGTATTGGCGCCGTGCTTTCTCAACGGTCAGGCGCGCCACCTAAACTCCGCCCCTGTGCCTTCTATTCCAAGAAGCCAGCCCGGCGGAGCGAAATTATGACGTAGGGGGACAGGGAGCTGTTAGCTGTGGTACAGGCCCTTAAGGGTGTGGAGGCACTGGCTTGAGGGGGCTCAACACCCTTTCCTCATTTTGACGGACCACCGTAACCTGAGTACATCCGGGCAGCGAGGGGAGGCTGAACCCTCGGCAGGCTAGATGGAGTATGTTTTTGACCCGTTTCTCGTTTAAGATCACCTACATCCCTGGGTCACAAAACGGTAAGGCAGATGCGCTGTCTCGGCGGTATGACGGGGAGGAGAGGTCCGTGGAGCCCACTCCCCATACTGCCGGAGTCGTGTCTAGTGGCACCGGTGGTGTGGGAGCTCGATTCTGAGCTCGAGCGGGCATTACGCACCGACCCTAGTCCACCACAATGCCCGGAGGGTCGGAAGTATGTTCCGCTCGAGTGTCGGGATCGATTGATCTATTGGGCTCCACGTCACCCTCCTCTGGACACCCGGGTATCGGGCGGACAGTGCACTGTCTTAGTGCCAAATATTGGTGGCCCACGTTGGCCAGGGATGTGAGGGTTTATGTTTCCTCCTGCTCGGTGTGCGCCCAGTGTAAGGCGCCTAGACATCTGCCTAGGGGTAAAGTTCACTGCCCCTGCCCGTTCCACAACGACCATGGTCCCACCTCTCGGTGGATTTTATAACTGACCTTCCCCTCTCTCAAGGGAATACTACCATCCTGGTCGTTGTGGACCGGTTCTCTAAGGCCTGTCGTTTGCTCCCCATGCCGGGTCTTCCTACGGCCCTGCAAACTGCCGAGGCACTGTTTACCCATGTGTTCCGGCACTACGGGTACCCGGGACATTGTGGCTGATCGGGGTCCCCAATTCACCTCCAGAGTCTGGAGAGCGTTTATGGAGCGGTTGGGGTCTCGGTGAGCCTCACCTCGGGTTACCACCCGGAGAGCAATGGGCAGGTGGAACAGCGTTAACCAGGATGAGGGTAGGTTTCTCAGAACATACTGCCGGGACCGGCCGGAGGAGTGGTCAAGGTACGTTCCCTGGGCCGAGATGGCCCAGAATTCCCTACGCCATTCCTCCACTAACCTAACTCCATTTCAATGTGTGTTAGGTTACCAGCCGGTTCTGGCACCCTGGCAGCAGAGCCAGATCGAGGCTCCTGCGGTGGATGAGTGGGCGCGGCGCTCGGAGGGAGACTTGGAACGCTGCACACGTCCACCTGCAGCGGGCCCTCCGACGTCAGAAGGCAGCGCTGATCTCCACCGCAGTGAGGCACCGGTGTACGCACCTGGTGATCGAGTCTGGCTCTCTACCAGAAACCTGCCCCTCCGCCTGCCCTGTCGGAAACTGGGTCGGCGGTTTGTAGGGCCATTTAAAGTCCTGAGAAGGTTGAACGAGGTATGTTATAGATTACAGCTACCTGTGGAGTATAAGTGTATTAACCCCTCGTTCCATGTGTCCCTTCTCAGGCCGGTGGGTAGCGGCCCACTCCAAGAAGATGAGATCTTGGAGACTCCTCCGCCCCGTTGGACATCGGGGCACCGGCGTACTCCGTGAGATCCATCTTGATTCGAGACGTCGGATGGGGGTCTCAGTATCTAGTGGAGTGGGAGGGGTACGGTCCGGAGGAGCGGTGCTGGGTGCCGAGGAGAGACGTGTTGGACCCGTCGCTCCTAAGGGAGTTCCATCGGAGGCATCCGCCGCGCCTGCGCCGCGTCCCCCTGGTCGTCCCGAGGCCGGGAGTCGGCGCACGTCTGGAGCCGCGCGTCAAGGGGGTACTGTCACGGTTTCGGCCCGGGCTGCCTCTCTCTCCCTTGTTCGGGCAGGCTTCGGCGGTCGTCGTCTCCGAATTCTAGCTGCCACCGATAGATGTTTCATGTTCGTTTGCTTTTGTCTGTTTGTTTCCACACCTGTTTCTGTTTTGACGTAATTAGTGTCCTATAAGTTTCTCGTTGTGTTTGTCTAGTGTTGTATATGATTGTTTCCGTCCAGTGTTTGTGTCTTGCTCGGTTGAGCATATTTCTCCACTGTGCTGGAGCTTATTTGCACTTGTTTGTGCACCGTTTCATTTTGTCGCACCTGTTAGTGCGCATTTACCTTCGCCTTCGTGCGTGTTTTTGCTGTCGGGGCTTAGTTGTCCTGTTGCCTGTGTTTAGCCAGTAATACAGCTTTTGGAACATTCAGTCTGCTTCCTGCGTTTGATTCCTACACTACACCTACAACACGCCTGACAGACCATGACCCATGAGTTCTTCTTACCTTTGTTCACTAGAAAAGTCTCCTCTCTAAACATTATAGGAGGATTCATAGACTTGACACTCTTCATGGACACACAGCTGGGTACAGGGAGGCTGGTCTCTCCTGCTTGATTGGACTTCAACACAACAGAAACAAACATTACGTCTCTCATCTACTCTGAGCTCAGATGGGGAAACATAACAAGAGTTTCATTCCAAAACGCTATATATCCATTTTCAGAAATGTTCGTAAATTAGCTTCTATTGTTTAAAGAAATGATGAAATAAATGGTTGTGTTTTTTCACTAGCTAATCATGGCATGGTGTTGTTCAATGACAGGTATGTGTTTGATTAAAATCAATCACTTAATGGCTTCATTTCAGAGAGACAAATGTTTTTTTTGCAAAATGCTATATATCTAATTAACTCTCAGAGAAATAAGTAGTACTGCTAGGTTTTACACAGTTAAATGTAACAAATAACTACATTTTTAATAAAGAACTGTACAAATGATACACTTGTGACATCAATATTTAAATATTGTAAAATAATAATTCAATACAGTAATATGAGATCTGTATGTGAAACATTAACATTTGATATTTTAGTCATTTAGCAGATGTTTTTGTTCAGGACCTGGTTTTCCAAAAGCATCTTAAGGCCAAGTTCATCATTAGAACCTTCGTAGGAGCATTGTTAAATCTCTGAGCTGTTTCCCAAAACCATCGTTATTAACGTTGCACTTGAAAAACACTCATATTCTAACACCTGCCTCAGACCACTTGTAGAACAGCCAAGTGCGTCGTTAGATGCTTTTGCCCTCCCGCGTCACTTTATACACAGAATATCTCCGCTAAACATAGAATCACATGGTTTATCCATCTCTCTGTGACCGCAGATAAATTCAGAACAAAGTTGACTACAAATACAAAGTTGCAAAACAAGGGACTTATACAAATTTGCTTCAAATGAAAACAGAGATGACTGCATTAAAATATATACAGTAGGCTATAGGCCTATTTCAATCATATTGGAATATATTCAATATATTGAGTTTTATTTTGCTACTTGTAGGCTACTGTCTGTAATTTGTCTCAATATATTTCATGATGTGTAGCCTAACATGTGCGCAATGATGTGCGAATCTGTGATTTAGTGCATTTTTATTGTGTAAGCATTAGAATAAACTACCTCAATATTTGCAGCCGTAGTAGTAATATCTTTCTAGAAGCTGATCCGTGGTCAGTATTGTGAAATAATTATAATGTTAAGGAAAGATTTTAATGGAGAAAACTGATCCGAGAGCAGCGCTCCCTTTCTTTCGATCCTATCAGTATCGATACATACTCCACCGTACGTGCAACCTTGTCATGCTGCTGATCCAGTTTCTGCTGGTCTGCCTGCGGATCTGGAACTCTGACCTGTTCAACGGACGTGCGACCTTGTCCTGAACCTGCTATTTCGCCCCTCTCTCTCTCTCTCTCTCTCCCTCTCCTTCTCTCTCTCTACAACACCTGCTGTCTTGACCTCTGAATGCTCGGCTATGAACAGCCAACTGACATTTACTCCTGAGGTGCTAACGTGTTGCACACTCTATAACCACAGTGATTATTATTTGACCCTGCTAGTCATCTATGAACATTTGAAAATCTTGAAGAACGATCTGAACTTAATGGCCATGTACTCTTATAATCTCCCCCCAGCACAGCCAGAAGAGGGCTGGCCACCCCTCAGAGCCTGGTTCCTCTCTAGGATTCTTCCTAGGTTCCTGCCTTTCTAGGGAGTTTTCCTAGCCACCGTGCTTCTACATCTGCATTGCTTGCTCTTTGTGGTTTTAGACTGGGTTTCTATTAAAGCACTTTGTGACAACTGCTGATGTAAAAAATGTCTTCTGGGAATACATATGAAGCAGACCAGGCCAGGGGTTTGGGGTTTGAGATGTCAATGAGAGATACAAATGACTTCCTTAGTTGTTAATTTTGAAAATGTTCTGTCTTAAGTAGTAAACAAACGGACACATTTTCATGTTAGTCAAAAACAACTTTTTATCGAAGGAGTGCCTTTGATTTGACATCCAGCACATGTGCAGTTCGGCACAAGACGACCATTAGACCCAATGACGTATTTCTGCGCATGAGCTTCAAATCAAATCAAATTGTATTTCTAACATGCGCCGAATACAACAGTGGTACACTTTACCGTGAAATGCTTACTTATGAGCCCTTCCCCAACAATGCAGAGTTAAAAAGTCACCAACAGTAACTAAATAAAAAAAAGGAAAGAGTAACATAATAAAATAACAATAATGAGGCTATAAGGAGTACCAGTACTGAGTCAATGTGCGGGGTACCAGGTAGTTGAGTAATAACTAGACTATATACAAGGAGTACCAGTACTGAGTCAATGTCAGTACTGAGTCAATGTGCAGGGGTACCAGGTAGTTGAGGTAATAACTAGACTATATACAAGGAGTACCAGTACTGAGTCAATGTCAGTACTGAGTCAATGTGCAGGGGTACCAGGTAGTTGAGGTAATAACTAGACTATATACAAGGAGTACCAGTACTGAGTCAATGTGCAGGGTACCAGGAAGTTGAGGTAATAACTAGACTATATACAAGGAATACCAGTACTGAGTCAATGTGCAGGGGTACCAGGAAGTTGAGGTAATAATGAGGCTATAAGTAGTACCAGTACCGAGTCAATGTGCAGGGGTACCAGGAAGTTGAGGTAATAACTAGACTATATACAAGGAGTACCAGTACTGAGTCAATGTGCAGGGGTACCAGGTAGTTGAGGTAATAACTAGACTATATACAAGGAGTACCAGTACTGAGTCAACGTGCAGGGTACCAGGTAGTTGAGGTAATAACTAGACTATATACAAGGAGTACCAGTACTGAGTCAACGTGCAGGGGTACCAGGTAGTTGAGGTAATTTAGGAAATATGTACATGTAGGTAGGGGTAAAATGACTAGGCAATCAGGATGAGATTACATCTCCTCATCCAGGGAGTGCTCACACACACACACACACACACACACACACACACACACACACACACACACACACAGGGAGGGAATGTTGTGTTTGTTTAATATTGTTTCAGGACTATGAAAATGGAAAAAATATTTAGCCTATGGATTATGAAAACAACAAAAATAAATGGGAAAATGGGAGAGGAGAAATGACTAGAGACAGTGTTGTTTAACTCACTGACCATGACCCATGAGTTCTTCTTACCTTTGTTCAGTAGAAAAGTCTCCCTCTCTAAACTCTATAGGACGATTCATAGACCAGTCACTCTTCATGGACACACAGCTGGGTACAGGGGAGGCTGGTCTCTCCTGCTGATTGGACTTCAACACAACAGAGACAAACATTACGTCTCTCATCTACTCTGAGCTCAGATGTGGAAACAAAAGATGAGTTTCATTCCAAAATGCTATATATCCATTTTCAGAAATTGTAAATTAGATTTTACTGTTTAAAGAAATTATGAAAGAGATTGGTGTGTTTTTTTCAGTAGCTAATCATGGCATGGGGTTGTTCAATGACAGACATGTATTTGTTTAAAATCTATCACTTGATGGTTTCATTTCGAGAGACAAATAATCATGTTTTTTTTGCACAATGCTATATATCTGGCTCACTCTCAGAGAAATAAGTAGTACTGCTAGGTTTTACACAGTAATAATATATCTGCCTCACTCTCAGAGAAATAAGTAGTACTGCTAGGTTTTACACAGTAATAATATATATCTGTCTCACTCTCAGAGAAATAAGTAGTATTGCTAGGTTTTACACAGTAATAATATATATCTGCCTCAGTAGTACTGTTAAGACCGGCTCGATCTTATGTACAAAATTTGACATTTGTGTTTTTGACATTGGATAAAAGTAGAGACTCAGCTAGAAAATTGTATATCATACACTACAGTTGAGGAACAATGGGAAAGTAATTCTGCTTTGAAAGATGATAAACTTGTAACCTCACTTTTGAGAAAATGGTCTTTGAATGTTTTGGTACACCTACTGGAGAGCTCTTCTTTATCTACAGTGGTATTACTTTGGCAGATAATGTCACCCATCTAAATAAATAGTATATATATATATATATATATATATATAGTTAACTAAATGTATGGTGTTTTTGGTTTATGTCAGTTTCATTGTTTGTTATGCTATAAATTGTTATGTTATGGTTGTAAGTGGTAAAATGAACTAGAAAATGTCATATTTTGCAATTCTGAGTAATTACTACTTTAGTAAGGATATACTTTATTCAGTACTACTGCAGTTACTAAATAATTCCAATAGATGGTAGCATAAGACCATGAATGACATTTCAGAAGATCAGTTTAGTTCTCTCCCTGGATACACCACCACTCCCCCTCACAGGAAAACTCCTGCACACACTTTTTACTGTCCCTTTCCACACTGCTAACGCAAGAGGAACGACTGAAAAAGCATTTAACAGATTACTGTGAAATAATATAATGATGATTCATGTTTATTATTACCTGTTTTTATACTAATGTTTTGAAATCATACTTCATTACTATAATGATTATCAATAAGCCTAAACATTAATTTAGTCACCTCTGGTCGAGAAAAACGTATTTTCCTAGTACATTCATTGTCAGATTCATCAACCAGCAGCGAGCACTCTGCCTTCTAGCACAAGCGAGGCATGTTGAGGTACATTTGCTAACCGGGAGGGTTGTATGATGTAATTCATTGGTGGGCTGGAAGACGCACTCTTGTCTTTTCAATTCCGAGGTTGTTTAATCGATATATTCGTTATTTTTAAATGCATGTATACTAGGGTTGAGGTTGGAGCATCTGACTAGTGATTATTTACCAGGGGTTCAACACCTGCTATAGTCACTATTTAATTACTCTTCCAAAAGCAACACAGGCCTTATACGAGATATAAAGCTAACTAAAGTAATGAGTGACCATTTTAGAAAATCATGGGACACATAGTATTTGGTTGCATGCTATTTTATGTCAATCATGTTGCTGCTTGTAGCCTATAACTGATGCTTCGTGGTCTTATGCTGCCATCTATTGGAAATATTTAGCTATTAAAAGTTATTAATTCACGTACAGACGTTGGTGAGGCAGCTGAGAAATAAAGTGTTTTAGATCAGTCTCAAACCTGCCCCACGCCAATTGCTGGACTTTCACACAGTTTATTAGGTCACCCAATTCAAACCACATTTGAAAATTAAAACAAATGTGTCTTATTTATCAAGTGCTCTGTCTTGCTATTATACATATAATAAAATAACAACAAAATAATTAAAACACTATTTAATACTATAATTGTATTTATTAAGATAATCTTATTGCTAAAATAGTTTCTAAAAGTGTTCTAGGCTACCCTACCCTAGAATTAGGGGTTACGGCTAAAATGGGTTATAAGTAGGGTAAGAGTTTCTGTATAGCACTTTGTGACACCTGCTGGTGTAAAAGGGCTTTATAAATACATTTGATTGATTGTTAGGTTTAGGGGTTTTTATGGCAAAAAACTGTATGGGTTTATAGCACTCTTGCGCCTCCCTTTGGCCATCTGTGGGTACTACATAACTCATTCATTAAATTTTTTACATTTAACATATTTAGCAGACGCTCTTATCCAGAGCGACTTACAGTTAGTGAGTGCATACATTTTCATACTGGCCCCCCGTGGGAAACGAACCCACAACCCTGGCGTTGCAAGCGCCTTGCTGTACCAACTGAGCTATATGACACTTGCTAGGCTCATAATCTGAGGTAGCAACTGTGTCAGATCTACAAATCCATTAGCTAGACCACCCAATTAGACAACAATCACCCCATTATACCCATTTGGTTAGCAACTCAGTGAACCTGCGCAGCATTCGCTCAATTTGATGCCTATGAACGAAGATATCGATGCATATCAAATTACCCAGCAGCCATTTAGAAACAACAAGTCATCAGAAAAATTGTTATTTCTTAATAAAAAAATGTATTCTGGCTGTTTAAATCTGCCACATCTTGAAAAAGAGGACAGGGACATGCGTTATGTTTAGATTGTACACTTTTTTCTTAAAACAAATATGTTTAACCATGACCAGAAAATGTTTAATGTTTGATGGCTTTGCTTGCCAGACAACACCTCTTAGACTGTGGCTCACCACAACATGTACTCAGGTTAACATTGAGCGCGCTCACCAAGTAACCGTAACCTTGTTAATAATAAGTTACCTGAGGTAAACCTACAGGGTTAACGCTCACCAAGTAGCAGTAACCTTGTTAATAATAAGTTACCTGAGGTAAACCTACAGGGTTAACGCAGGCAGGTCTCATTGATAACAATAGTGAAGCTGCCATTGTGACGCAGAACAATGGGCTGGGAATAGAATGTTCTGAAGGCGAGTCGGTGTCACGGAGCTCAATAGAACTAATAGGAGCTGGTAGGGTGAAAAATGACCTAAAATGCCTGCTGTTTCGCGATTACTTTATAACTAGAGACAGAAGGTAATATTATTAAACTGGGCTCCATGGCGGATGCAATTAACTCGTTTTTATCAGAAAAAAAGCTATGTTAAAAATGTCGTGTGTCCTGCCTACTTGAGGCGCCCCGAAAATAATATTCAAAAGTTTGGTCCTTGGACACAGAGGGGTTAAACACTAAAGTTACCGTCCATCTAGTGAAGAGAGGAGAACCGGACAGAGGGATGGTAGGTAGCCAGCATCCGTCAACCAGAGAGGGAGAAGCCCTCCACGGTATTTAACAGGTGGAAGAAACAACCCGGGAGCTCCATCGGTCCACAAGAAATGCAGGCAGCAGGTGATGATGTAGTGGTAGCTAGGATAACTAGGATGCTGCTGGTAAAGAGTAGCTAGCTTAGCTAGCTGTACCGACTAGCTTGGCTAGCTAGCAGGTCGTCCGTCTGTCTCTCGTCTCGAGAATGATGACGAATCCGGTGAACCACAAGATGAAACAAGGATAGTGAGTGAAAAGGATCTGGCTACACTCATACTGTCCCTGACCGTAAGCAAAAAAGCAAATTGAACAATAAACTTCGGCATCTCAACACTGTAACGAACTCTGTCATTGTTCCCCAACATCACCTCAGACCACTCTGCGCGTAACTGGACAATATGCTTGGCGCCAAACCGTACGTGGACGTGGACAGTTCTGGACGTGGAGCGGACAGTTCCAGAAGCGGACATGAGCAGAGCCACACAATAAACTAAACCCAGTCTTTACAGTGGCTTACAAATGCATTTATTAATTTTTTTATATGTAAAACAAAAATTCAAAGTTTTTTTATAACAATATTTTGAGATCTGGGCCCATATCCAAAAAAGCGTCTCAGAGTAGAAAATTGGTTGTATAAGTGTTGTATCAGCCATTCTACTCTTATGGGTATAAATTAAAGCTATGCATGAAGCCTCTAGTCCCACCTAGTTGGCAGATATTTAGGACACCTCATGAGCTGTACTAACCAGTTAAGAATTAACAGCAGGTGTCTTGATAATACTATAGAATAATGCAGTGAGTCAGTGGTTCCTGTGCCACATGTAATTTGCTTTGGAGTTGTTAAAATAATGTTTAGATTTTTCTATATGATCAATCCATAAATAATATAGACCTACATGGAACAGTTTCTCTTCAGCTTTTGACAATGATTTCTGTATAAATAATTATGTATAATAAGTCTTGGTGATTCAATAGCCTAGTTAATCATTACATTACTTTTAACACTATCTATGTTTTGCTCAGTCTGGCTTGTGGCTGCTGCTGATGACAACAACATGTAAGTTGTTCTGCTACATCATAATAATGATGTCTGCATAACATTTTGTCTTCATTTTGGCAGATTAACTCATGCTTATTTCTGAATATTAACTCAGGTTTTCTGGAAAAAACGGGCGGAATTGATCTGACCCCTGGAGGGCTGCTGGGTTCACGTACTCAAAACATTCACCTTTCGTTGGGCCCTTGAGCAAGGCCCTTAACCCCACAACATTCTCCATCCAGGGGCACTGCAGCTTGAACCTGTGATCGTATCAACTGTATGTCTGAGGTCTGCTGTTTGGAGGGGTTGAGAACGGAGCAGACGACACATTTTTGTTGTTTACTGTAACTAATGGACAAAGTTGTACTGTATTGTAATGTATTGTATTGTAAAGAAGTCAGCCAGAGTTGACGTGGGCCATCGTTCAAACAAAGAGATGCCTCCCTGGCCACCAGTGTGTTAGCATATAACCAACATCAATTCTACCCCCCATACAATACTTTTAGACACAGTAATTGCTTTTTTATATATAATAATAATAATAATAATAATAATAATAATAATAATAATAATTAATTATACACATGACATTTTGGATAGATAGTACTCAGACATCTATAGTGTTTACAGTAATGACTATTACCGATCATGATCTTTTTTAATCCCACCCCTCTGCTACTCTCAGCCCCGCCCACCTATCTCCGTAGAACATCCTCTTTTGATTTCCACCTGCCATATTTTTTTCAACTGTGCTGTGATGTCATACATGCATTTTTAACCTTTCTAGTCGCATAGTATCCACAGACTAAATTAAAGGTCAATATTTTTCATAAGAGTATTATTCTATTTTTGATTGACTGACTATGGTTTTCCAAATCCCCAGCACTGCTATTTCTAAGGACAATTTTAAATGAATATTGGGATTTTTCAACCATTCCAATTTTCCTATAAATTATATTCTTAGCAAAAAATATTCCTATTTATTTGTAGTAGCCATAATTCATAAATGGCACCATGCAGGGTTCTATATGGAGCCATTTTGGTTCAGGGAAGAAGAACCTCTAGAGTTCTGATTAAAGAACCCTATAAAAGGTTTATATATAGAACTTTTAGTGGTTCCATATATTAAGCAAGCGATAGAACCCTTTTTGGTTTAAACAGGAGTGAAGAGTGTGTTGATTTGATGGTAGTATTGTCAAAATTCCGCTTATAACAACGATCAGAATTAGTAAAAACAATAAGGTTCTGCATGACAACATATTAGCAAAACTTCTATAGATGTGTGTGTATGCTGGTAAAGATGTGTGTGTATGCTGGTAAAGATGTTTGTTTGTGTGTGTGTGTGTGTGTGTGTGTGTGTGTGTGTGTGTGTGTGTGTGTGTGTGTGTGTGTGTGTGTGTGTGTGTGTGTGTGTGTGTGTGTGTGTGTGTGTGTGTGTGCTGGTGAGACAACCACATATCACAGTCAAATATACAGGATACAAACATTTCATTCCAGCTATATAGCGTTTTGCTTAACAAAAATTAATACGCAAAAATCTATTAATTAAAATCTTAGAACAACAACATTTTACACGCACATGAAGGTACCCATAAGCAATCATTTCTGATGTAAAATAACAAACGTGATATAACGTTTTAGAAATAAACTCCTTATAAATTCTTAAACAACATTGTCATCTCACCTCTTAGCTTTGGTGTCATGTCCCCCCAGAGAGACTTGTTTTAGAGGCAGGGACCCCCTCCTCTCTCTCCCCAGAGAGACTCATTTTAGAGCACTGACCCCTAAACAGAGATGCAGCATGTTGGTTGTGGTTAACACAGTGACAACTAATTATTGAAGGTCGATTGTTCTATTTTATTCATTATCTCTTAGAAATAAAACATTTACTAACAGACACGTCCAAACAGTCAGGTGATTTAATGCAATCACATCAACACGTAGTTTAGTGAGCAGGTAGCTTAGTGGGTAAGAGCGTTGTGCCAGTAACCGAAAGGTTGCTGGTTCTAATCCCCGAGCCGACTAGGTGAAAAATCTGTCGATGTGCCCTTAAGCAAGGCACTTAACCCTAATTGCTCATGTAAGTCGCTCTGGATAAGAGCGTCTGCTAAATGACTAAAATGTAAATGTCATGACTGATATTGTTAACCTTTTCTCCATGTAATTGAACTAATAATAATAATAATAATAATAATGGGGGATTGATGGAAGTTACAATCTATCTGAAATATTAAAGCTGATCTAAAACTAAAATAAAATAAAATAAAAATGATAAAAATGTCTCACTTTCTCTTGTAATAATTCCACTCATTCTAGTGTGTTGCTTTGTTCAACAGGTCTGCTATAATTATGATATTATTTAATTTAATTCATAATATCAATGTTAAGAAAAGTACGTTCAGGTTTCATACCAAATTACACAGGAAGCAGGAGCTCATTGTAATTTAGAAAACAACAAATGTTCTGATATTCTGAAAGATTATTTAGAACTATGATACATTAACATTTTTACAAATTGTAAAATAACCACGATATACGAATCCTATAATACGAGATATGAACAACAATATGTTTTTGAATCTGACTTGCCTACGCCCAGTTAGCGCCATTTTGTATGATTGAACTGTCACGTACCTGTCCCAGGTGAAATGGACTGTTAGATCTGAGTGTTTTACTGTCATTCTCTATACTATAATAACACCATATCTTTAATTTCCCTACACACTTTACAATAATCCCTTGGAAGATTCTTACCTTGTAGCCTGAATTCACAACCAGAACATGTCAAGTCACTGAGATATTTTCCGTTGTGCTGAGAGAGCACCTTCCTGATGACAAGTGGCTCTGTATCTATGTTCTAGGTACAGTTGATCTTTGGATGCAATAATATCTGGTCAAAGTCCAGTGACTCAACACCATAGTATATCATTAACAGAACAGTAGTTTAACCTTTGGCCAGTAAAGGCCATGGCATACTATAAAATGTAGAATAATTATGATGGATCCAGTTTCAACATATCTCTAACTTTGAAGTATACAATAGGGTCCCAAAATATTAAATTAAATGATTTTATACTAATACAATTGCTCAGAGAAAGAGATTGTTTAACAACTAATACATTTTTTCTCAAAAAGGTAGGGGTCAAAATTGGCAGTTCCCTTGCCAGAACACATTGGGAGTAATATTATACCATTCCTACATACAGAATCCTTCCAAATGACCAACTACAGGAAGGTAAAGGTACAACTAAACACACAATAAAGAAACAAATCTCTCTAATTGACAGGAGGCTTGATTCTTAGTCATTTACCCACCGGCCTCTTACTACTATCCCAATGTATACATTCTACCAACATCATACATAAATAATCCCTGGTAGGATCCTTACTGCTATCCCAATGTATACATTCTACCAACATCATACATAAATAATCCCTGGTAGGATCCTTACTACTATCCCAATGTATACATTCTACCAACATCATACATAAATAATCCCTGGTAGGATCCTTACTACTATCCCAATGTATACATTCTACCAACATCATACATAAATAATCCCTGGTAGGATCCTTACTACTATCCCAATGTATACATTCTACCAACATCATACATAAATAATCCCTGGTAGGATCCTTACTGCTTTCCCAATGTATACATTCTACTAACATCATACATACATAATCCCTGGTAGGATCCTTACTACTATCCCAATGTATACATTCTACCAACATCATACATAAATTATCCCTGGTAGGATCCTTACTATTATCCCAATGTATACATTCTACCAACATCATACATAAATAATCCCTGGTAGGATCCTTACCTTGCAGCCTGAATAAAAAAAATAAAAAAAATAAAAAATGATTGCCTTGGCAACGTCTATTTGGGGATCCCAATAAAAAACTAAATACTTAACATGACCACAATAATGTCAGCTGTAGTTGTTGTAAGATGCCCATCATATACTGGTGGCAGGTAGCCTAGCGATTAAGGGTGTTGGACCAGTAACCGAAAGGTTGCTGGTTCGAAACCCTGAGCTGACTAGGTAAAAAAACTGTAGATGTGCCCTTGAGTATCTTTGGATAAGAGCGTATGTTAAATGACAAAAATGTAAATACTATTATTTAAAATGGTCAAAGGCTTTATGAATGTATTTTAATGCCTATCATCTGCCATGTAAAGTGTTACCATAAAATGTCTGTGAAAAAAGCCTGAAATGGTGGAATGATCAAAGATCATGAGTATTTGATGTCTGTGTCTCTCTCAGTCTCTGTCTGTCTCTAACCCCAGTTGTCAGTAAAGAAAACAGTTAGCTACACCTCATGGTTAATGGTTTTATCTTCATGGTGTGTAGAAAGCATACCTATATAAAAGTATATTTGTTCTTGTCCAGCCATTAAATATTTTTAGATGACAGATCAGGATATCCTATAAACTCTAAACTGGAGAGAGGACAGAGCAGGATATCCTATAAACTCTAAACTGGAGAGAGGACAGAGCAGGATATCCTATAAACTCTAAACTGGAGAGAGGACAGAGCAGGATATCCTATAAACTCCTAAACTGGAGAGAGGACAGAGCAGGATATCCTGTAAACTCTAAACTGGAGAGAGGACAGAGCAGGATATCCTATAAACTCTAAACTGGAGAGAGGACAGAGCAGGATATCCTATAAACTCTAAACTGGAGAGAGGACAGAGCAGGATATCCTATAAACTCTAAACTGGAGAGAGGACAGAGCAGGATATCCTATAAACTCTAAACTGGAGAGAGGACAGAGCAGGATATTCTATAACTCTAAACTGGAGAGAGGACAGAGCAGGATATCCTATAAACTCTAAACTGGAGAGAGGACAGAGCAGGATATCCTATTAACTCTAAACTGGAGAGAGGACAGAGCAGGATATCCTATAAACTCTAAACTGGAGAGAGGACAGAGCAGGTGTCCTATAAACTCTAAACTGGAGAGAGGACAGAGCAGGATATCCTATAAACTCTAAACTGGAGAGAGGACAGAGCAGGATATCCTATAAACTCTAAACTGGAGAGAGGACAGAGCAGGATATCCTATAAACTCTAAACTGGAGAGAGGACAGAGCAGGATATCCTATAAACTCTCAACTGGAGAGAGGACAGAGCAGGATATCCTATAAACTCTAAACTGGAGAGAGGACAGATCAGGATATCCTGTAAACTCTAAACTGGAGAGAGGACAGAGCAGGATATCCTATAAACTCTAAACTGGAGAGAGGACAGAGCAGGATATCCTATAAACTCTAAACTGGAGAGAGGACAGAGCAGGATATCCTATAAACTCTAAACTGGAGAGAGGACAGAGCAGGATATCCTATAAACTCTAAACTGGAGAGAGGACAGAGCAGGATATCCTATAAACTCTAAACTGGAGAGAGGACAGAGCAGGATATCCTATAAACTCTATACTGGAGAGAGGACAGAGCAGGATATCCTATAAACTCTAAACTGGAGAGAGGACAGAGCAGGATATCCTGTAAACTCTAAACTGGAGAGAGGACAGAGCAGGATATCCTATAAACTCTAAACTGGAGAGAGGACAGAGCAGGATATCCTGTAAACTCTAAACTGGAGAGAGGACAGAGCAGGATATCCTATAAACTCTAAACTGGAGAGAGGACAGAGCAGGATATCCTGTAAACTCTAAACTGGAGAGAGGACAGAGCAGGATATCCTGTAAACTCTAAACGGGAGAGAGGACAGAGCAGGATATCCTATAAACTCTAAACTGGAGAGAGGACAGAGCAGGATATCCTATAAACTCTAAACTGGAGAGAGGACAGATCAGGATATCCTATAAACTCTAAACTGGAGAGCGGACAGAGCAGGATATCGTATAAACTCTAAACTGGAGAGAGGACAGAGCAGGATATTCTATAAACTCTAAACTGGAGAGAGGACAGAGCAGGATATCCTGTAAACTCTAAACTGGAGAGAGGACAGAGCAGGATATCCTATAAACTCTAAACTGGAGAGAGGACAGAGCAGGATATCCTGTAAACTCTAAACTGGAGAGAGGACAGAGCATGATATCCTGTAAACTCTAGTAAGTATATGTTTAATCAAGGAAGTGTGTGTCTCCTAAATGGTGTGTCTTTTTATCCCACTGTAATTCTGGAAGTTGGAACCCACTCCTAAGATGAGTGTCTCTGAGGAGAGAGAGGAGGGGGGCACTGCCAACCCCCAGACCCAGAGAGCAGTCTCCAGTACCCAGCTGTCTGTCTATGACTGGTCCATGTACAATCCTCTCAATGTTATCAGTGGACCAATGCCCTTTGACCCAAAGTAAGATTACTGCTATACATTATAGATTATAAAAGGGGAATTCCTCAAAGATCTGTGGAAAATGTGAGAATGTAACAGACTGTAGTCTGGTTGGGAGGTTGGGAGTTCAACGTTATATCAATCATTTATTTATGAAGCCCTTTTACATCAGCGGTTCCATGTGGGGAGAAATAGAGGGAAATGTCTGACATGATGAATGATGCAGGGTGATTTCTGATACTACTGATCATCATTACTGTATGAAATACTATGGGGTTTAATAATGATCCAGGGTGATTTCTAATACTACTGATCATCATTACTGTATGAAATACTATGGGGTTTAATAATGATCCAAGGTGATTTCTCATACTACTGATCATCATTACTGTATGAAATACTATGGGGTTTAATAATGATCCAGGGTGATTTCTAATAATACTGATCAACAATGTCTACACCTGTTGTATTCAGCGCATGTGGCAAATAAAATTTGATTTGATTTGAAAATATTATGGGGGAAAAATACCCAGCTGTCAGAGACTCCAACCAGACCCAGAGAGTAGAGTCTCAGTACCCAGCTGTCAGAGACTCCAACCAGACCCAGAGAGTAGAGTCTCCAGTACCCAGCTGTCAGAGACTCCAACCAGACCCAGAGAGTAGAGTCTCCAGTACCCAGCTGTCAGAGACTCCAACCAGACCCAGAGAGTAGAGTCTCCAGTACCCAGCTGTCAGAGACTCCAACCAGACCCAGAGAGTAGAGTCTCCAGTACCCAGCTGTCAGAGACTCCAACCAGACCCAGAGAGTAGAGTCTCCAGTACCCAGCTGTCAGAGACTCCAACCAGACCCAGAGAGTAGAGTCTCCAGTACCCAGCTGTCAGAGACTCCAACCAGACCCAGAGAGTAGAGTCTCCAGTACCCAGCTGTCAGAGACTCCAACCAGACCCAGAGAGTAGAGTCTCAGTACCCAGCTGTCAGAGACTCCAACTAGACCCAGAGAGTAGAGTCTCCAGTACCCAGCTGTCAGAGACTCCAACCAGACCCAGAGAGTAGAGTCTCCAGTACCCAGCTGTCAGAGACTCCAACCAGACCCAGAGAGTAGAGTCTCCAGTACCCAGCTGTCAGAGACTCCAACCAGACCCAGAGAGTATAGTCTACAGTACCCAGCTGTCAGAGACTCCAACCAGACCCAGAGAGTAGAGTCTCCAGTACCCAGCTGTCAGAGACTCCAACCAGACCCAGAGAGTAGAGTCTCCAGTACCCAGCTGTCAGAGACTCCAACCAGACCCAGAGAGTAGAGTCTCCAGTACCCAGCTGTCAGAGACTCCAACCAGACCCAGAGAGTAGAGTCTCCAGTACCCAGCTGTCAGAGACTCCAACCAGACCCAGAGAGTAGAGTCTCCAGTACCCAGCTGTCTCTATGAAGAGTGACTGGTCCATGGACAATCTCCACATTTTATCAGCAGAACTACGCCTTTTGATCAAATGTAATATGAGAGAGACAGCACTTTCAACAGTACCTTTTATTGTTCAGAGGGTTTTGAGTTCACTTCCTGGGTCGGGGAGAAAGGGACAGAACTATATATCAGTACCTGTTGCTTACTCTGCTCTGTTATATCAGTACCTGTTGCTTACTCTGCTCTGTTATATCAGTACCTGTTGCTTACTCTGCTCTGTTATATCAGTACCTGTTGCTTACTCTGCTCTGTTATATCAGTACCTGTTGCTTACTCTGCTCTGTTATATCAGTACCTGTTGCTTACTCTGCTCTGTTATATCAGTACCTGTTGCTTACTCTGCTCTGTTATATCAGTACCTGTTGCTTACTCTGCTCTGTTAAAAAGTTCATCATGACATCACATTCATTGAGAAATAGCAGTGAACAATCTCAATGTCCTTATGTTTTTATAATGTTCTTTCAGCTCTCTGCCAGAGGATCAGTCCAGGTGTGCAGTGTGTCAGCAGGTGCTGAGGGATCCAGTCTCTATCACCTGTGGACACAGGTTCTGCAGACAGTGCATCACCAGATACTGGGAGAAACGTGCTCCTTCAGGGAGACTATGACTGTCCTCAGTGTAGAAAGAGATCCAGAACACGTCCTGTACTACAGCAGCTGAGTCAACCCAATAAAACAAGAGGCTCTGAAAACAGGAAGACCACTTGCACACGTGGGCCAAGTCAATACCTTAATATGATTTACAGTAGTAGTACAGCTGAACAACTCTTTCCATAATGGCCTTGTCATTGAACAAGCCCAGAAGGCCAAAGCCTCTTCTGCACACAACATGATGGACAATATCTTTAAACAATATCTTCAATTAAAACCCTTCATTAAAACCCACTAAATATAATTTTAGTGAATCCCTATTATCAGTGAGTCAGGTGTTCTCTGAACCTGGTCCTGGAGAGCCACTGGGTGTGAGCTCTGTGGGCTACGGAGTGAAGCTACACAAAGAGACTGTTGACTGAAAGTCATCTGACCTTGGCAAAGGACATTGAAATCAGTGTGTCCATGGAACTAGCTGCTAAAGAGGCTCACCAGTTGAGTTCATCAGGAACTTAGTGGGTTCATCTAACAATCCTCATCATCAGCTGATACATTTTAATCTCATACACAGGGTAAACCTTCCACCTAGAAAACATCATTTAATAGAAATCACAACCGCTCCTCTGTGTGATCTATGTAATCAAGGTGCCTTGGGCTCCTTTAATTATATGTACTGGGAGTGACCAGGGGACATGTTTTGGAAAGAGGTATCCTCATACCTTGTTGTCCCAAACTGTTATTACTGAATGATAATTCACCACTGTCATTACAGCAAAGACGTATAATGTTGTCAGGTTGGACAGCAGGTATAAAGATGTTGGAACTAAGATGGCAACCACCACACCTCATTGGATCAGCACTTTTATAGTATTGATTTATTTAGAACTATCCACTGCTAGGATCCATGGGGCTAGCCAAACAACAAATGCAGCTGAAACTATAAAATAACTCCTGTAGTGGGTTTTACCCAACAGATTGACCGTTAATTATAATTTGTGTGCAAATGTGTACCTTGATTTAGTATTTAATTTAATGGAGATCAGGTTGGGTGTGTTGGGGTGGTCCCAGGAAGGGTTGGAGGGTGGGTTGGGGTGGTCCCAGGAGGGGTTGGAGGGTGGGTTGGGGTGGTCCCAGGAGGGGGTTGGAGGGTGGGTTGGGGTGGTCCCAGGAGGGGTTGGAGGGTGGGTTGGGGTGGTCCCAGGAGGGGTTGGAGGGTGGGTTGGGGTGGTCCCAGGAGGGGTTGGAGGGTGGGTTGGGGTGGTCCCAGGAGGGGTTGGAGGGTGGGTTGGGGTGGTCCCAGGAGGGGTTGGAAGGTGGGTTGGGGTGGTCCCAGGAGGGGGTTGGAGGTGGGTTGGGGTGGTCCCAGGAGGGGTTGGAGGGTGGGTTGGGGTGGTCCCAGGAGGGTTGTAGGGTGGGTTGGGGTGGTCCCAGGAGGGGTTGGAGGGTGGGCTGATGCAGCTGAGGTGGGTGATTGTATATGTGGTTTATTATAATTGTATTTATCTGCAATAACTAGTTTCCATAATATACTGATATATATTTTAACAGAATTGTGTCTCTAGCTGTATAACCATTCCTGCTGCTATTTGTTCTTGTCTGTGTTCCTTTAAAATAAATAAAAAGTTGATCACAAAAAAAGGAAAAGTTTCAACTGAAAATCAGAGACAGGGAAATCAAGTCACATGTGGCAAGGTGGGACATCAAGTATCTACATGCTGGTGTAAGAACATGGATTGTCCAGAGACATTCCAACAAATGAAAAAGAGATGTTCACACTGTTGAGCAGGAGAACACTGAGGTGAGTGACTCATCAGACCAAGAGAACACTGAGGTGAGTGACTCATCAGACCAGGAGAACACTGAGGTGAGTGACTCATCAGACCAGGAGAACACTGAGGTGAGTGACTCATCAGACCAAGAGAACACTGAGGTGAGTGACTCATCAGACCAGGAGAACACTGAGGTGAGTGACTCATCAGACCAAGAGAACACTGAGGTGAGTGACTCATCAGACCAGGAGAACACTGAGGTGAGTGACTCATCAGACCAAGAGAACACTGAGGTGAGTGACTCATCAGACCAGGAGAACACTGAGGTGAGTGACTCATCAGACCAAGAGAACACTGAGGTGAGTGACTCATCAGACCAGGAGAACACTGAGGTGAGTGACTCATCAGACCAGGAGAACACTGAGGTGAGTGACTCATCAGACCAGGAGAACACTGAGGTGAGTGACTCATCAGACCAGGAAGTCACACTGAATATCCTGACTGTTGCTGGGGGGCCTCACGGCTACTATGTCTCCCTTGCTAGAGGGACAGCTGGTGAGTATGGAGATTGAAACAGGGATAGCTGGTGGGTATGGAGATTGACACAGGGCCAGCTGGTGAGTATGGAGATTGACACAGGGCCAGCTGGTGAGTATGGAGATTGACACAGGGCCAGCTGGTGAGTATGGAGATTGACACAGGGCCAGCTGGTGAGTATGGCGATTGACACAGGGACAGCTGGGGGAGTATGGAGATTGACACAGGGCCAGCTGGTGAGTATGGAGATTGACACAGGGCCAGCTGGTGAGTATGGAGATTGACACAGGGCCAGCTGGTGAGTATGGAGATTGACACAGGGCCAGCTGGTGAGTATGGAGATTGACACAGGGCCAGCTGGTGAGTATGGAGATTGACACAGGGCCAGCTGGTGAGTATGGCGATTGACACAGGGACAGCTGGGGAGTATGGAGATTGACACAGGGCCAGCTGGTGAGTATGGAGATTGACACAGGGCCAGCTGGTGAGTATGGAGATTGACACAGGGCCAGCTGGTGAATATGGAGATTGACACAGGGCCAGCTGGTGCGTATGGAGATTGACACAGGGACAGCTGGTGCGTATGGAGATTGACACAGGGCCAGCTAGTAGGTATGGAGATTGACACAGGGCCAGCTGGTGCATATGGAGATTAACACAGGGCCAGCTGGTGCGTATGGAGATTGACACAGGGCCAGCTGGTGAGTATGGAGATTGACACAGGAGATTGACACAGGGCAGAAACCAAGGAAACCATGTGTTTGATATTTTTGATACCATTCCCCTAATTCTGCTCCAGCCATTACCACGAGCCCGTCCTCCCCAATTAAGGTGCCCCCAAACCCCTGTGATGCAGATGGACTTTCCAGGTTACCACTACCTGTGGTCAAGACAGAGTCAGATGGACTCCAGGTTACCACTACCTGTGGTCAAGACAGAGTCAGATGGACTCCAGGTTACCACTACCTGTGGTCAAGACAGAGCCAGATGGACTCCAGGTTACCACTACCTGTGGTCAAGACAGAGTCAGATGGACTCCAGGTTACCACTACCTGTGGTCAAGACAGAGTCAGATGGACTCCAGGTTACCACTACCTGTGGTCAAGACAGAGTCAGATGGACTCCAGGTTACCACTACCTGTGGTCAAGACAGAGTCAGATGGACTCCAGGTTACCACTACCTGTGGTCAAGACAGAGTCAGATGGACTCCAGGTTACCACTACCTGTTGTCAAGACAGAGTCAGATGGACTCCAGGTTACCACTACCTGTGGTCAAGACAGAGTCAGATGGACTCCAGGTTACCACTACCTGTGGTCAAGACAGAGTCAGATGGACTCCAGGTTACCACTACCTGTTGTCAAGACAGAGTCAGATGGACTTTCCAGGTTACCACTACCTGTGATCAAGACAGAGTCACGCCAAGTAGACATCTTCTACTTCAGACAAGTGGAAAACTGCACCAGTCACTTCAGCACAAGTGCGGAGAAACACCAGAAACGAACCGGTTTCATCTGAAGTGATGGACATCATCATCATCAAAGGTAAAGCCACAGGAGAAGCTCTGGAACTGAGATATCAATACAGTCCGTTGTCTGCTGTTGGAGAGGAGAGTTATCATTCCACCTTCACTGACGAAACCGGTGTTGCAACAGTTACACTCAGGTAATTGTGGAATGGTTCACATGAAGTAAATCACACAAAGCTACTTCTGGTGGATTGGATTGGATGGAAGCATTGAGGAGAAAGAGAAAATGTGTTCCTTATGGCAGGAGGTTCTCATCGTACCTCAACTTGGAGAGAGAGAGGGGTGGAGACAGGGGGAGGAGGAGGAGAGAGAGGGGTGGAGACAGAGGGAGGAAGAGAAGAGAGAGAGGGGTGGAGACAGGGGGAGGAGGAGGAGAGAGAGGGGTGGAGACAGGGGGGAGGAGGAGGAGGAGAGAGAGGGATGGAGACAGGGGGAGGAGGAGGAGAGAGAGGGATGGAGACAGAGGGATGAGGAGAGAGAGGGGGTGGAGACAGGGGAGGAGGAGGAGAGAGCGGGGTGGAGACAGGGGGAGGAGGAGGAGAGAGAGGGATGGAGACAGGGGGAGGAGGAGGAGAGAGAGGGGTGGAGACAGGGGGAGGAGGAGGAGAGAGAGGGGTGGAGACAGGGGGAGGAGGAGGGGAGAGAGGGATGGAGACAGGGGGAGGAGGAGGAGAGAGAGGGATGGAGACAGGGGGAGGAGGAGGAGAGAGAGGGGTAGAGACAGGGGGAGGAGGAGGAGAGAGAGGGGTGGAGACAGGGGGAGGAGGAGGAGAGAGAGGGATGGAGACAGGGGAGGAGGAGGAGAGAGAGGGATGGAGACAGGGGGAGGAGGAGGAGAGAGAGGGATGGAGACAGGGGGAGGAGAAGGAGAGAGAGGGGTGGAGACAGGGGGAGGAGGAGGAGAGAGAGGGATGGAGACAGGGGGAGGAGGAGGAGAGAGAGGGGTGGAGACAGGGGGAGGAGGAGGAGAGAGAGGGATGGAGACAGGGGGAGGAGGAGGAGAGAGAGGGGTGGAGACAGGGGGAGGAGGAGGAGAGAGAGGGGTGGAGACAGGGGGAGGAGGAGGAGAGAGAGGGGGTTGAGACAGGTGGAGAAGGAGGAGAGAGAGGGGTGGAGACAGGGGGAGGAGGGGAGAGAGAGGGATGAGACAGGGGAGGAATAGAGAGAGGGGTGGAGACAGGGGGAGGAGGAGGAGAGAGAGGGGTGGAGACAGGGGGAGGAGGAGAGAGAGAGAGGGGATGGAGACAGGGGGAGGAGGAGGATAGAGAGGGGTGGAGACAGGGGGAGGAGGAGAGAGAGAGGGATGGAGACAGGGGGGAGGGGGAGAGAGAGGGGGTGGAGACAGGGGGAGGAGGAGGAGAGAGAGAGGGATGGAGACAGGGGAGGAGGAGGAGAGAGAGGGGTGGAGACAGGGGGGAGGAGGAGGAGAGAGGGGGTGGAGACAGGGGGAGGAGGAGGAGAGAGAGGGGTGGAGACAGGGGGGAGGAGGAGGAGAGAGAGGGGTGGAGACAGGGGGAGGAGGAGGAGAGAGAGGGGTGGAGACAGGGGGAGGAGGAGGAGAGGGAGGGGTGGAGACAGGGGGAGGAGGAGAGAGAGGGGTGGGAGACAGGGGGAGGAGGAGGAGAGAGAGGGGTGGAGACAGGGGGAGGAGGAGGAGAGAGAGGGGTGGAGACAGGGGAGGAGGAGGAGAGAGAGGGGGTGGAGACAGGGGGAGGAGGAGGAGAGAGAGGGATGGAGACAGAGGGAGGAGGAGGAGAGAGAGGGTTTGAGACAGGGGAGGCGGAGGAGGAGAGAGGGGTGGAGACAGGGGGAGGAGGAGGAGAGAGAGGGGTGGAGACAGGGGGAGGAGGAGGAGAGAGAGGGGGTGGAGACAGGGGGAGGAGGAGGAGAGAGAGGGGTGGAGACAGGGGAGGAGGAGGAGAGAGAGGGGTGGAGAGTGAAAACGCAAGGCTATGAAGGGTCTAAACAACCCAACTCTTAACAGAGATGGAGCCTAATGGTTTATGACAAGTCTCTACTTTTCATTTAAAATGGGTTTTGTTCAGAATTGTTTCCTTAAAGGACCAGTGCTGTCAAAAATGTGATTTTCCTGTTTTTTTTATACATATTTCCAAGCTATGAGGTTGGAATAATACTGTGAAATTGTGAAAATTATGATAAAGCCCTTTTAGTGTAAAAGCTGTTTGAAAAGACCTCCTGAAAAATCAGCGTGTTTTGGTGGGATGGAGTTAATAGCCAATAGCCAATAACAACTCGTTTTCAGTTTTCCCCTTCCCACTCAGACCACTCCCAGACAGTCCTAGCAAAATACTTGCTTGACAAATTGCTCTTTGCTAAGAGAAGCTATTTTTTTAAACCATTTTAATTCAAACCTATCACAGTAAGGTACTTCATTGTTACGCTGAAATTATTTGATATTGATATAAAAATGGCTGCATTCGTTTTTTTTATATATACTGTATATAATTTACCTCCACAGCAACATGGACACCAGCATACTGGCACGTACACACCAGAGGAGGCTGGTGGAGGAGCTATAGGAGGATGGGCTCCTTGTAAAGACTGGAATGGAGTTATGGAATGGTATTTAACGCATAATTTATTTATTCCATTCCAGCCATTACAATTAACCTGTTCTCCTAAAGCTCTTCCCAACAGTCTCGTCTCGGGAAACTTCTCGGTTCTGGTAAAAGAGAAGTTGAGAGTATCACATCATGTTTTATCTCAGCGAAGCTGTACAACAGCATATTTAAGAAGCATAAACTGCAACCATGTGATGTTGTTTTGAGAACTTACTCAGCTCAGCCTATTCAGTTATTGGGAAAGCTGGAGGTTAAAGTGAAATGTGGTGCTCAGGTGTTACCACTACCCCTATTAGTGTCAATAGGGAAGGGTCCTACGATAATGGGGACAAACTGGATTCAGCACCTAAAATCAGATTGATCAAGAGTGAACCATGTGTCAGACCCAGTTGCACAGCTGGGCGATAAATATGCTGAGGTGTTTAGGGGTGAAATGGGTGTGGTAAAGGGAGTTAAAGGTGTTTAGTGGTGAAATGGGTGTGGTAAAGGGAGTTAAAGGTGTTTAGTGGTGAAATGGGTGTGGTAAAGGGAGTTAAAGGTGTTTAGTGGTGAAATGGGTGTGGTAAAGGGAGTTAAAGGTGTTTAGTGGTGAAATGGGTGGGGTAAAGGGAGTTAAAGGTGTTTAGTGGTGAAATTGGTGTGGTAACGGGAGTTAAAGGTGTTTAGTGGTGAAATGGGTGTGGTAAAGGGAGTTAAAGGTGTTTAGTGGTGAAATGGGTGTGGTAAAGGGAGTTAAAGGTGTTTAGTGGTGAAATGGGTGTGGTAAAGGGAGTTAAAGGTGTTTAGTGGTGAAATGGGTGTGGTAAAGGGAGTTAAAGGTGTTTAGTGGTGAAATGGGTGTGGTAAAGGGAGTTAAAGGTGTTTAGTGGTGAAATGGGTGTGGTAAAGGGAGTTAAAGGTGTTTAGTGGTGAAATGGGTGTGGTAAAGGGAATTAAAGGTGTTTAGTGGTGAAATGGGTGTGGTAAAGGGAGTTAAATGTGTTTAGTGGTGAAATTGGTGTGGTAAAGGGAGTTAAAGGTGTCTAGTGGTGAAATGGGTGTGGTAAAGGGAGTTAAAGGTGTTTAGTGGTGAAATGGGTGTGGTAAAGGGAGTTAAAGGTGTTTAGTGGTGAAATGGGAGTTAAAGCCAACATTCAAGCGTCAGAGAAAGCTGTTCCAATGTTTTATAAGGCTTGACCTTATGCACTCAGAGAGGCAGTAGACAAACAGCTTACAGAGATAGAAAAACAAGGAGGGATCACACCATTAGAATATAGTGAATGGGCAGCACCTATAGTTTGCGTTCCAAAGACAAAACGGGGGTGTCAGAATATGTCATGATTACAAGGTGACTGTAAATGCATGGGTGGATTTGGACCAGTACCCCTTACCAAAGACCCAGGACTTGTTTGCTACTCTAGCCGGGGGTAAACAGTTCACAGAGTTAGAGCTTACACAGGAACTACCAGCAAGTGGAGGTAGATCAAGAGTCAAAGCATTTCCTGACTATAAACAAGGGTTTCTACTTGTGATGCCTCACCATATGGAGTTGGTGGGGGCACAGACCAATCCAAACTATCCAGTGGCATTTGTAGATGTACTTCCCATTTCAGAGCAATCCAAACTATCCAGTGGCATTTGTAGATGTACTTCCCATTTCAGAGCAATCCAAACTATCCAGTGGCATTTGTAGATGTACTTCCCATTTCAGAGCAATCCAAACTATCCAGTGGCATTTGTAGATGTACTTCCCATTTCAGAGCAATCCAAACTATCCAGTGGCATTTGTAGATGTACTTCCCATTTCAGAGCAATCCAATCTATCCAGTGGCATTTGTAGATGTACTTCCCATTTCAGAGCAATCCAAACTATCCAGTGGCATTTGTAGATGTACTTCCCATTTCAGAGCAATCCAAACTATCCAGTGGCATTTGTAGATGTACTTCCCATTTCAGAGCAATCCAAACTATCCAGTGGCATTTGTAGATGTACTTCCCATTTCAGAGCAATCCAAACTATCCAGTGGCATTTGTAGATGGACTTCCCATTTCAGAGCAATCCAAACTATCCAGTGGCATTTGTAGATGTACTTCCCATTTCAGAGCAATCCAAACTATCCAGTGGCATTTGTAGATGTACTTCCCATTTCAGAGCAATCCAAACTATCCAGTGGCATTTGTAGATGTACTTCCCATTTCAGAGTAATCCAAACTATCCAGTGGCATTTGTAGATGTACTTCCCATTGTAGCTAAGGACACAGCCAGGGAAACTACCAAGGACAAGGGTTTGGCTAAAGTGAAGCACTTCCAACTTACAGGGTGGCCTAACCACGTTACTGATCCTGAACTAAAGCCTGATTGGGTGAGAAGGGATGAGCTCACTGTAGACAGTGATTGTGTGTTATGGGGTATGAGAACGGTGGTGCCGGCTACTCTACAGAGGAACCTACTGAAGGAGCTACATGAAAACCACTGGAGCATGGTTCAAATGGAAGCTCTGGCAAGGAGACACTTTTAGTGGCCCAGGTTAGACTCAGACATAGAAGACATGGTAAGGAGATGACCCAGGTTAGACTCAGACATAGAAGACATGGTAAGGAGATGGCCCAGGTTAGACTCAGACATAGAAGACATGGTAAGGAGATGGCCCAGGTTACTCAGACATAGAAGACATGGTAAGGAGATGGCCCAGGTTAGACTCAGACATAGAAGACATGGTAAGGAGATGGCCCAGGTTAGACTCAGACATAGAAGACATGGTAAGGAGATGGCCCAGGTTAGACCCAGACATAGAAGGTTATCACTGGTTAAACCCAGCTTTTCAGCTGACATGCAGTCTAAGATACAGGACAAGGGGTTGGGCAAGAGGCTTCGTTTTTTTTCAGTCGGAACAAACAGTGCTTGTCCCAGATTACCGGGAGGAGAGAGAGAGAGAAATGGAGACCCGGGGTTGTGAAAAAGGCTACTTGGTCCTGTAACCTACTTAGTGCAGACTGAGGTAAAAATAGTGTAAGAAGCATGTGGATCAAATGATGATGCAACACAATGAAAGAGAAGAGCTGAATGTGTCAGAGTGGATCATCTCTGACTGGGACTTGGACACTACGACTGGGACGGGCACCAATACAGACACACAGATTGTTCCAGGCTGTGAGCCAGAGGGTCCAGAGCATCAATACATTTACATTTACGTCATTTAGCAGACGCTCTTATCCAGAGCGACTTACAAATAGGTGCATTCACCTTATAGCCAGTGGGATAACCACTTTACCAATTTTTTTATTTTTATTTTTTTAATATTTCAATTTTTATATATTGTTAACCGTTTATAATTGTTTTATTTTTTTCTTTATTATTATTTTTTATTTTCAATGTACGTAATTCTTTTTATTTTTTATTTTTTTTTGGGGGGTTGGAGTAAAGGGGGGGTAGAAGGATGACTTTATCCTATCCCAGGTATTCCTTAAAGAGGTGGGGTTTCAAATGTCTCCGGAAGGTGGTGAGTGACTCCGCTGTCCTAGCGTCGTGAGGGAGCTTGTTCCACCATTGGGGTGCCAGAGCAGCGAAAAGTTTTGACTGGGCTGAGCGGGAACTATGCTTCCGCAGAGGTAGGGAAGCCAGCAGGCCAGAGGTGGATGAACGCAGTGCCCTCGTTTGGGTGTAGGGACTGATCAGAGCCTGAAGGTACGGAGGTACCGTTCCCTCACAGCTCCGTAGGCAAGCACCATGGTCTTGTAGCAGATGCGAGCTTCAACTGGAAGCCAGTGGAGTGTGCGGAGGAGCGGGGTGACGTGAGAGAACTTGGGAAGGTTGAACACCAGACGGGCTGCGGCATTCTGGATGAGTTGTAGGGGTTTAATGGCACAGGCAGGGAGCCCAGCCAACAGCGAGTTGCAGTAATCCAGACGGGAGATGACAAGTGCCTGGATTAGGACCTGTGCCGCTTCCTGTGTAAGGCAGGGTCGTACTATCCGAATGTTGTAGAGCATGAACCTACAGGATCGGGTCACCGACTTGATGTTAGCGGAGAACGACAGGGTGTTGTCCAGGGTCACGCCAAGGCTCTTCGCACTCTGGGAGGAGGACACAACGGAGTTGTCAACCGTGATGGCGAGATCATGGAACGGGCAGTCCTTCCCCGGGAGGAAGAGCAGCTCCGTCTTGCCGAGGTTCAGCTTGAGGTGGTGATCCGTCATCCATACTGATATGTCTGCCAGACATGCAGAGATGCGATTCGCCACCTGGTTATCAGAAGGGGAAAGGAGAAGATTAGTTGTGTGTTGTCAGCGTAGCAATGATAGGAGAGGCCATGTGAGGATATGACAGAGCCAAGTGACTTTGTGTATAGCGAGAATAGGAGAGGGCCTAGAACTGAGCCCTGGGGACACCAGTGGTGAGAGCACGTGGTGCGGAGACAGCTTCTCGCCACGCCACTTGGTAGGAGCGACCGGTCAGGTAGGACGCAATCCAAAGAGTGAGCCGCGCCGGAGATGCCCAGCTCGGAGAGGGTAGAGAGGAGGATCTGATGGTTCACAGTATCAAAGGCAGCAGACAGGTCTAGAAGGACAAGAGCAGAGGAGAGAGAGTTAGCTTTAGCAGTGCGGAGAGCCTCCGTGACACAAAGAAGAGCAGTCTCAGTTGAATGACCAGTGCTGAAACCTGACTGGTTTGGATCAAGAAGGTCATTCTGAGAGAGATAGCAAGAGAGTTGGCTAAAGACGGCACGCTCAATAGTTTTGGAGAGAAAAGAAAGAAGGGATACTGGTCTGTAGTTGTTGACATCAGAGGGATGTTGGTTTTTTGAGAAGGGGTGCAACTCTTGCTCTCTTGAAGACGGAAGGGACATAGCCAGTGGTCAAGGATGAGTTGATCAGCGAGGTGAGGTAAGGGAGAAGGTCACCGGAGATGGTCTGGGGAAGAGAGGAGGGGATAGGGTCAAGCGGGCAGGTTGTTGGGTGGCCTGCCGTCATAAGTCGCAAGATTTTATCTGGAGAGAGAGGTAAGGAGAGGCCAAAAAGGGTCAGAAGGCCTCCGGACCGATTGGATCTGTAAACAGGTTGTATATGAGTTGAGAAGTGAAAAACTGTTTTGGAAAACTCGTGATGTTCATCGAGGATGTTTTCAGAGGAAGTGAGAATTTCCTGGGGAGGAGTGTGGTGTATTGAGAAATGTATTATGTGTTAACGAGTTTAGATTTAAAATGGTTGCAAATAGCCAATGGGATTTGTATGCAGGAGTTTATTTGAATTAACAAATGACATTGGGTTTTCCATTCTTGCATTGAAGTGATTGCATTACGAGATGCAAGGGCAGTAAAAAGTTTAATGATGTATTGGTTGGGCTGAAGACGCTGTAGAGAGTGTTCCACTGGAATGTGTTAAGGAGAACATGAAATAAATCTGTTCAGTTTATTATAAGTACGCTTCAGAGTCTTCAGTAAAATAACCCAGCATCTTAGGGTGCAACAATGATCCTTTATCATGTTTACAAAATAACAGATTGAAAGACAACAAATAGACTACTTTTAAATAATTAAAAATATGT